>NW_027020457.1:15000-25000 GCF_036884655.1 Musa acuminata AAA Group
ATTCATGAACCATCAAATCCAAAACAAAATTCTATGGAATCATAACATAAAAGTAGAAAAGAGTGTTCAGATCTAGTCATATCATTAGATTATATTGACAATTCCAAAAAACTACTCATACTATCATCATAGTATGATGACAGTTGGGCGGATATGCCCCTATCGTCTAGTGGTTCAGGACATCTCTCTTTCAAGGAGGCAGCGGGGATTCGACTTCCCCTGGGGGTACTACGAAAGGAAGTTGATCATGGATTATCAATAAGCCTAGAAGGAATTCTTCCTGGGTCGATGCCCGAGCGGTTAATGGGGACGGACTGTAAATTCGTTGGCGATATGTCTACGCTGGTTCAAATCCAGCTCGGCCCAAAAATTCGCCGCTCCATGAATATGATATAACCAATGATATAACCAATTTGTCCCCCAGAAACAAAAATACCTGATCCGTAAAAGAGAAAGAGTCCATTTTTGTTTCTCTATCCATGTTTTTCTCATTCGTTCTGATCTTTTCTTTCTAACGATCTAGATTCATAATACTTAATCAAAGCAAAGATTATGAAAGGAAAAATCGTTTTTTCTCAATGAAAGGTTGATTATCTATTTTTGGCAATAAAATAAAATAAACACAGGTTACTAGTAATCCGTGTCACTTTCACTATAGTCCATATCTATGTGTTCTATGTGTATATGATATCAGTTAGTATATCATTCGTGTCTCTGTTACAACGCGACGAAGAAAATGTTTTTCTGAAACCATTAAGAATATGTATACCATACACCTCGCTGGGATTGTAGTTCAATTGGTCAGAGCACCGCCCTGTCAAGGCGGAAGCTGCGGGTTCGAGCCCCGTCAGTCCCGAACTAGGATCCGACCGATGAATGGAGAAATGAATTTATCTATTTTCCGTGAAAAAGGAGACAGGGGGCAAGATCTAATCCCCAGTGGAGATCCTTATTTCTTTTGTTTTTCATTTCGCATTTATCATCAGACAAATACAGGAATTTCCATTTCTTCCACTAGTGCCGAGTGATAAGGGAGAGACATAACATATATAGATTCGTACAATCGGTGGTATTCCTATATTTAGTATTTTAAGAGATACTCGTCTGACTTTCTTTTTCGATTTTCTTGATAAATGAAATAGAATAGAGTGCTCCTATTTTTACCGAGAGTACATACGCAAATTGTATTCGTTTATTGTACAATACATAATGAACTTAACATAATTACCTCGACAGAGTACTTGTCAGGTTAAACGACAACCCTTTTTAGCTTCGACTTTGTTTGTGTATCCTCAATGACTAATTGGAAACAATCTATCTCATTCTCATTTAAATTGCACACTGAATTTTTGATGTATGCCTTCCAGTCCCAATCGAAGAAAGAGATACTAATCAAATAAAAGAAAAGACCAAGCAACGTTCCTTTTTATTAAATTTGTTGGAATTATATTAGATCTTTTATACTTAACCCGTCCTTTTTCCATCTCACTTCTACTCTTTGGATCTGTGTGTGATTCATAGAATACCAGTCATATAATACCTCATAATTGTATGTACATAATTGTATGTATATAGTATAACGAAGGAGGAGTATATAAGGAAGACGGTAGGGTTATTTATAGAAAAGAAAAAGTGGAAAAGGATGAAAATTCAATGGGATTCTTTATTGGATCAGGAATCCCATTTCAGATTTAGTATGGATAAAGGATCTTCCTATGTTATACTATTCAATTCTCGACGATGAATCGATTTGATAGATCAGATATTGTTATTCATAATATTGATCCGATTCAGTATCATCAGGATGCAATTCATCCCATTGAATTTACAGGAATCAAATTTCTCATCTCTATGGGATTAGATCCCGAGTTATTGCGAAGTAAAAAAACAATGAGATTATGGAAGTAAATATTCTCGCATTTATTGCTACTGCACTGTTCATTCTAGTTCCTACTGCCTTTTTACTTATCATCTACGTAAAAACAGTCAGTCAAAATGATTAATTTGACTGAAACTTGATTTATTAGTTCTTATCAATGATTGAATAAATGAAAGAAACGGATTCAAACTCCAAGTCTTAAATGAAATGATCTGTCTGGAATCATAAGTATCTGAGATAATAAGTATCTGAGATAGTAGTATCTGAGCCGAGATAGTATGGTATAGTATTTATTATCCTATTAATGATTTTCATAGAAAGTTGTACTGTATACAGATATAGGCTTTTATATAGAGAAAGCCTATATCTAGGTCAATATACAATATGTATGTACATAGATTAGATGTATATCTAAATAGTACATCAAAATAACAGTCCAATTCTATTATTTTTTTGGCTACATTTACTTGTGTGGATTTCGATCAATTCAAAATAATTGAAGACCAACTCTTCTAATTCCTGGCTTTCTTAGAATTTATATATATATAGGTATAGGTCCCGAGATCTATCAAAGGAATCAATGGAGCAAGACAAAAAGAGTATGGGCATATTCTACTATAAATTAAATAAAAAAAAAGATAAAAGAAAACGAAACCAAAGAAAAGAATCTTTTTCTTTTTTTAGATTTCCCATCTCAAGAAGTCATTGCTTGATCTATTAACAGATGATCTGCGGAGTTCTATTCCATGATAACTTCTTCAGATTTGAAAAAGAAGTAGATTAATAGAGTAGACCTTCCCAATTTTTTATGCTTAAACATGACATGAGATGAGTCAAAAAAAGCATAAAAAAATCTCTAGGAGTCTAAAAAAAAGGTGAAATGCGCGATATGTGGATCGCTCAACGGAAGAAAGATCTAATCTTATTATGTGTAGAACCTCTTTGGACAACAACTAGTCATTTCCAATAGAAAGTATGTATTGTCGTAATCTAATATAATTAGAATAGCGGAACGGCTTTCTCTTCTCTTAGAACAGTAAAAGTAAAGAAAGAGGGAAACAAATAAAGAAAAAAAGAAAAAACCAATTTCAGATTTTTTCTTTTTGTAATATCCATAATTCTGGTAAGAGCTGGTTTATCAAAATAGAATATTTAGGAAGAATTCGGTTGGAAAAAATTTCCTATCATGCGTAGATTTAGGTTTCGAAATACAACTATAGTAATCATTCATTCTTTGATCGAATGGTTATTATTCATTATTGTATTTTCTTATTCATTACTGTATTTCAGTATAATTTTGAAACAGAGACATTCTTTTTTTAAAGCTTTGCAAAACGATCAATTAAACAATTGATAGAATTCAATTACTCAATCGATTACTCGATTAGTAGTACCCCTAGAGTCCACTCCTTCCCCATACTACGAGTGAGAGGGAAAATGTAAAGACTACCATTAAAGCAGCCCAAGCGAGACTTACTATATCCATATAAATTATGTCTCCTATCTCTATGAAGGAATTATTCCATTATTGATCAATAATCATAGTGGAATCAATGGCGCAGAGTCAAAATGGAATTCTGACTTAACTTAAGGCTATTGATGAACCAATCCAATGAATCTACTCGTAACAAGATTATAAGATTTCTGGTAGAATCGGGAAGCATTAAGCATAAATACAATACACACACCTTTTCTCGGAAAATGAAATAACAAAGGAATACTCCTATCCCAATGGAACATGTAGGAGTACTAAGACCTATTGTTTGTTACCCTTTTTCATAAGCAAAAGACATCAAAATATACCATCAAGATAGATAACTATCTATCAGATACCTCTATTTCCTATTTGATCTAAGCCTTACTGTTTTTTTTGTGAAAGAATGGGGAGACACCATCACCAGTATTACATACATTCTTTCTTTTTTTCGTAATCCCCCTATCTTACACGGGCAAAGAAATTCCTACACGGGCAAAGAAATTTTTTTGTTTCTTCAACTTTTACTTTTACTCTTTACTCAATAAGAGCCGACCAACTATCCTGATTGAATGTTTGAGTACTCAGAGACTCTCGTGAGTCTGGATACAAAGTATCTTCAGTCCTTTCCACAACTTCTAAATTGATTTCCCATCAGCCTATCCAATCGAATTCCAGACAGAGTCAGTAGACACAACGGTGGTAGTGTAAAATAATTAGGAATTCTTGATAGTCTTTCGTACAATCTCTTCTTCAATCCTAGTAGCAAAAATGGAGTGTCCTTTAGGAACCTTTGGATACCAAGATTTCCGACCTCTTACTTTCGTAGTTTTGAATCCCAGAATTTACTTTCACTATTTATTTATTCTACTTATAAAATAAATGTCCGAACCAATCATAATCATATTAAAATCATAATCATATTAATAAGTAAGGCTTACTTCATCCCTATTTGTACCGGTTTGGGCCACACCCAAAGCCCGGATTTTTAGAAAAAAATTGACTTTCTTTAAAAAAATTGACTTTCTTTATAGAACTACAGATTCTAAAAATAAAGTATCGATAGGCTTATCCTTTTGCCTCTCCTTCTCCGGGGACAGAATTCGTCGAGTTAAATCAGCAGAATAAGAAATCCCAAGTTTTTTGTTGATCAGGCGACACCCAGATTTGAACTGGGGATAAAGGATTTGCAGTCCCCCGCCTTACCACTTGGCCATGTCGCCAAACCAAATTCGATCCAAATAAGATAAAAAATAGATTTCTGGTCAAAGACTGAAAAATTCAGGGCAAATTGGAACCATTAACTATTTGTTTTGTTGTTTTGAATTAGCGAAAGGTTCTTCAATTTGTATCTCAAATTGTTGCGTTTCCTTAATGGCATAACAAAATCAAATTGATTTATGACTAATTCAGTATCAATTATTTTCAATAATCAATCTTTTTCAATTTCAATTATAACAATATAAATTATAACAATATATATGTGTATATGTAAACCTCAAAACAGAAATTGTTACACAGATACCGCTCTTATGTACATATCCCATATCCCTATAGAGAATCGTCGTGCCTTCTTTTTTCATTTTCTATATGCAATAGAAAAAATAGGAATTATGATATAGTGCGACCTGACTTCTGTTGCCACAAGTGAAATTACGATAAAAGATGTGATATGCGGACAGGTAGATAGCTATATTGGCATGCACTTAATAAATATTACTCCTATTACGCAATTCAATCATATTCTATATATTCTACTAGCAAAAAAATAATTCGAAATTTTTTTTGAACATGAAATGAAACTCAAATAAAATTAAGTATGCTAAAAAGGGAAACTCTATATTGTTCCTGTTGTACCTGTCGCAAATTCGAACTTGCGTCGAAAATGCTCTTCATTCCTCTGTCTCATTTCCGTTCATACGTATGAAATACATATATGGTATATGGAGTTGGCTAAAATTTCATGTGATTCAGTAAACAGAATATACATTCCATCATTGCTAGATCGATCCGTATGGTTCGATAAATAGTGAGCTAATAATGGGATTTTTCAATAAACAGGAAACTTAAGATTAAGATGCTCCGGAATGATGGAAATGAGGGAATGTCCACAATACCTGGATTTAGTCAGATCCAATTTGAGGGATTTTGTAGGTTCATTAATGAGGGCTTGACGGAAGAATTTCATAAGTTTCCAAAAATTGAAGATACAGATCAAGAAATTGAATTTAAATTATTTGTGGAAAGATATCAATTGGTAGAACCCTTGATAAACGAAAGAGATGCTGTGTATGAATCACTCACATATTCTTCTGAATTATATGTACCCGCGGGATTAATTTGGAAAACCGGTAGAGATATGCAAGAACAAACCGTTTTTATTGGAAACATTCCCCTAATGAATTCCCTGGGAACCTTTATAGTAAATGGAATATACAGAATTGTGATCAATCAAATATTGCAAAGTCCTGGTATTTACTACCGTTCAGAATTGGACCATAACGGAATTTCTGTCTATACCAGCACAATAATATCAGATTGGGGAGGAAGATCGGAATTAGAAATTGATAGAAAAGCAAGGATATGGGCCCGTGTAAGTAGGAAACAAAAAATATCTATTCTAATTCTATCATCAGCTATGGGTTCGAATCTAAGAGAAATTCTAGATAATGTTTGTTACCCTGAAATTTTCTTGTCTTTCCCGAATGATAAGGAGAAAAAAAAGATTGGGTCAAAAGAAAATGCTATTTTGGAATTTTATCAACAATTTGCTTGTGTAGGCGGGGATCCGGTATTTTCTGAGTCTTTATGTAAAGAATTACAAAAGAAATTTTTTCAACAAAGATGTGAATTAGGAAGGATTGGTCGACGAAATATGAACCGGAGACTGAATCTTGATATACCTCAGAACAATACATTTTTATTACCACGAGATGTATTGGCTGCTGCGGATCATTTGATCGGAATTAAATTTGGAATGGGTACACTTGACGATATGAATCACTTGAAAAATAAACGGATTCGTTCTATAGCGGATCTGTTACAGGATCAATTCGGACTGGCTCTTGTTCGTTTAGAAAATGCGGTTCGAGGAACTATATGTGGAGCAATTCGGCATAAATTGATACCGACTCCTCAAAATTTGGTAACTTCAACTTCATTAACAACCACTTATGAATCGTTTTTTGGCCTACATCCTTTATCTCAAGTTTTGGATCGAACTAATCCATTGACACAAATCGTTCATGGGCGAAAATTGAGTTATTTGGGTCCTGGAGGATTGACGGGGCGAACTGCTAGTTTTCGGATACGAGATATTCATCCTAGCCACTATGGACGTATTTGTCCAATTGACACGTCCGAAGGAATCAATGTTGGACTTATTGGATCCTTAGCCATTCATGTGAGGATTGGCCATTGGGGATCTATAGAGAGTCCATTTTATGAAATATCTGAAAGATCAAAAGAGGCACAGATAGTTTATTTATCACCAAATAGAGATGAATATTATATGGTAGCAGCGGGAAATTCTTTGGCCTTGAATCGGGGTATTCAGGAAGAACAGGTTGTTCCAGCCCGATACCGTCAAGAGTTCCTGACTATTGCATGGGAACAGATTCATCTTAGAAGTATTTTTCCCTTCCAATATTTTTCTATTGGAGCTTCCCTCATTCCTTTTATCGAGCATAATGATGCGAATCGGGCTTTAATGAGTTCTAATATGCAGCGCCAAGCAGTTCCGCTTTCTCAGTCCGAGAGGTGCATTGTTGGAACTGGACTGGAACGCCAAACGGCTCTGGATTCGGGGGTTTCCGCTATAGCCGAACACGAGGGAAAGATCATTTATACTGACCCTCACAAGATCATTTTATCAAGTAATGGGGACACTACTATAAGTATAAGTATTCCATTAGTTATCTATCAACGTTCCAACAAAAATACTTGTATGCATCAAAAACCTCAGGTTCCGCGGGGTAAATGCATTAAAAAAGGACAAATTTTAGCGGACGGTGCGGCTACAGTTGGGGGGGAACTTGCTTTAGGAAAAAACGTATTAGTAGCTTATATGCCATGGGAGGGTTACAATTCTGAAGACGCAGTACTAATTAGCGAACGTCTGGTATATGAAGATATTTATACTTCTTTTCACATCCGGAAATATGAAATTCAGACTCATGTGACAAGCCAAGGACCTGAAAGAATCACTAAGGAAATACCACATCTAGAGGCTCATTTACTCCGCAATTTAGACAGAAATGGAGTTGTGATGCTGGGATCTTGGGTAGAAACAGGTGATATTTTAGTAGGTAAATTAACACCTCAGACAGCAAACGAATCGTCGTATGCTCCAGAGGATAGATTATTACGAGCCATACTTGGAATTCAGGTATCCACTGCAAAAGAAACTTCTCTAAAACTACCTATAGGCGGAAGAGGTCGCGTTATTGATGTGAGATGGATCCGGAAAAAGGGGGGTTCCTGTTATAATTCAGAAATGATTCGTGTATATATTTCACAGAAACGTGAAATCAAAGTAGGTGATAAAGTAGCTGGAAGACATGGGAATAAGGGTATCATTTCAAAAATTTTGCCTAGACAAGATATGCCCTATTTGCAAGATGGAACACCTGTTGATATGGTCTTCAACCCATTAGGAGTACCATCACGAATGAATGTGGGACAGATATTTGAATGCTCGCTCGGGTTAGCGGGGGATCTGCTAAAGAGACATTATAGAATAGCACCTTTTGATGAGAGATATGAGCAAGAGGCTTCGAGAAAACTAGTGTTTTCCGAATTATATGAAGCCAGTAAGCAAACAAAAAATCCATGGGTATTTGAACCCGAATATCCGGGAAAAAGCAGAATATTTGATGGAAGAACAGGAAATCCTTTTGAACAACCTGTTCTAATAGGAAAGTCCTATATTTTAAAATTAATTCATCAAGTTGATGATAAAATCCATGGACGTTCTAGTGGACATTACGCACTTGTTACACAACAACCCCTTAGAGGAAGGGCGAAGCAAGGGGGACAACGAGTAGGGGAAATGGAAGTTTGGGCTCTAGAGGGATTTGGTGTTGCTCATATTTTACAAGAGATGCTTACTTATAAATCTGATCATATTAGAGCTCGTCAAGAAGTACTTGGTGCTACGATCATTGGAGGAAGAGTATCTAACCCAGAAGATGCTCCAGAATCTTTTCGATTGCTCGTTCGAGAACTACGATCTTTAGCTCTAGAACTGAATCATTTCCTTGTATCTGAGAAGAACTTCCAGATTAATAGGAAGGAAGCTTGATCTGAATGAATCAGAATTTCTATTCTATGATTGACCGGTATAAACATCAACAACTTCGAATTGGACTAGTTTCTCCTCAACAAATAAAGGCTTGGGCCAACAAAATTTTACCTAATGGAGAGATAGTTGGAGAGGTGACAAAGCCCTATACGTTTCATTATAAGACCAATAAACCAGAAAAAGATGGATTGTTTTGTGAAAGAATCTCTGGGCCCATAAAAAGTGGAATTTGTGCTTGTGGAAATTATCGAGTGATTGGAGCTGAAAAAGAAGACCCGAAATTTTGTGAACAATGCGGGGTGGAATTTGTTGATTCTCGGATACGAAGATATCAAATGGGATACATCAAACTCGCATGTCCAGTGACTCATGTGTGGTATTTGAAACGTCTTCCTAGTTATATCGCGAATCTTTTAGATAAACCCCTTAAGGAATTAGAAGGCCTAGTATACTGCGATGTGTGATTTGATCAAAATTTTCGTTTTACAGATTCGGACTGAGAAACTGTCATCCCATTCAATCCGATTGGGGTGCCCCCGGCTCTGACATGTGTTTTGGGAGAAGTAAAAGTAACACGAAACTCAGAATTATAGGTGTATTCAATACTTCCAAATGCAAGGGGAATTGATCCATGGTCGATTCCGTATAAATAGGAATTGCTAGTTATACCTCGTGAAAAAACACTTTTTTGTGGAATCAGCTATTCCATTTCTTTATAGAGAGATTCCGTTTAAGCAAGCAAATATAGTATGGTTACAGAAGTCTATCTATCGCATATATGCTTCAAGGGGCATCATGGGATAACCATCGAGGTGAGTAGGGACCTAAAGGATCGAATAGAACGATATATAGACAAGTAAATCCCTTACGAGTCCCAAAGTATTCTTTTAAGGGGATTCATCATTTGACGGGAAGTAGACTACTCAAAAATCCTACATTTTTATTTTGTCATAAGTAATTCGGAAAATGAAAGTAAAAAAAGAAGAATGAATCGTTGGTCCTTAGTGGGAACTTGAGTAAGGAGTAGTTCTTTGTTTGTAGGGTTTTTCGAACAAACTTTTTAAATAAGAAAGAATCCCCTTTTTGAGGTAACTACTTGAGCCGGATGAAAGGAAACCTTCACGTCCGATTTTAAAAGGGGGAATCCAATCCTACAGGAACCTATCTCGATTTTTCTTTTGCTAGGCCCATAGCGAAAAAACCTACTTTCTTACGATTACGAGGTTTATTCGAATATGAAATCCAATCTCGGAAATACAGCATACCACTTTTTTTTACTACCCAAGGCTTCGAGACATTTCGAAATCGAGAAATCTCTACAGGAGCAGGTGCTATCAGAGAACAA
>NW_027020457.1:27500-32471 GCF_036884655.1 Musa acuminata AAA Group
CCCCCTTTACTTGCAGGAGTACATCTTGGATCTGCCAATTATGTTATGGTCGGAGTCCTACTCATGGCGACCTGGTCGAATTGGGAGAAGCTGTAGGTATTATTGCGGGTCAATCAATTGGGGAACCAGGAACTCAACTAACATTAAGAACTTTTCATACCGGTGGAGTATTCACAGGCGGTACTGCCGAGCATGTACGAGCTCCTTCTAATGGAAAAATAAAATTCAATGAGGATTTGGTTCATCCCACACGTACCCGTCATGGGCATCCTGCTTTTCTATGTTCTATAGACTTGTATGTAACTATTGAGAGTCGGGATATTCTACATAATGTAAATATTCCACCAAAAAGTTTTATTTTAGTTCAAAATAATCAATATGTAGAATCAGAACAAGTGATTGCTGAGATTCGTGCTGGAACGTCCACTTTTCATTTTAAAGAGAAGGTACGAAAACATATTTATTCTGAATCAGAGGGAGAAATGCACTGGAGTACCGATGTCCACCATGCACCTGAATATACATATGGTAATGTTCATCTATTATCAAAAACGAGTCATTTATGGATATTAGCGGGAGGTCCGTGCAGATCCAGTATAGTGTCTTTTTCGCTCCACAAGGATCAAGATCAAATGAATGTTTATTCTTTTTCTGTCGAAGAAAGATATATCTCTGACCTATCAATGACTAATGGTCGAATAAGACATAAATTGTTGGATACTTCTGGTAAAAAAGATAAGAAAATTATTGACTATTCAATAAGACCTGATCAAACGATGTCTAATGGTCATTTGAATTTCATATATCCTTCTATTATCCAAGGGAATTCTTATTTCTTGGCGAAAAAGCGAAGAAATAGATTCATCATCCCATTACAATACAATCAAGAACGAGAGAAAGAACTAATACCCTGTTTTGGTATTTCGATCGAAATACCAAAACAGGGTATTTTACGTAGAAATAGTATTCTTGCTTATTTTGATGATCCACGATACAGAAGAAGCAATTCAGGAATTACTAAATATGGAACCGTAGAGGTCAATTCAATCATAAAAAAAGAGGATTTGATTGAGTATCGAGGACCAAAAGAATTTAGTCCGAAATACCAAACGAAAGTAGATCGGTTTTTTTTCATTCTCGAAGAAGTGCATATCTTACCCGGATCTTCGTTGATAATGGTCCGGAACAATAGTATCATTGGAGTAGATACACAACTCGCTTTAAATACAAGAAGTCGAGTAGGCGGATTAGTCCGAGTGGAGAGAAAAAAAAAAAATATTGAACTAAAAATATTTTCCGGAGATATTTATTTTCCTGGAGAGGCAGATAAGATATCCAGGCACAGCGGCATTTTGATACCACCGGAAACAGAAAAAAAAATTTCTAAGGAATCAAAAAAATGGAAAAATTGGATCTATGTCCAACGGATCACACCTACCAAGAAAAAGTATTTTGTTTTGGTTCGACCCGTAGTCACATATGAAATAGCTGATGGCATAAATTTAGCAACACTTTTTCCTCAAGATCTCCTGCGGGAAAAGGATAATGTCCAACTTAGAGTTGTCAATTATATCCTTCATGGAAATGGCAAGTCAATTCGAGGAATTTCTCACACAAGTATTCAATTAGTTCGGACTTGCTTAGTATTGAATTGGGATCAAGAGCAAAAAGGTTCTCCGGAAGAGGTTCACGCTTCCTTTGTTGAGGTAAGAACAAATGATCTGATTCGAGATTTCATAAGAATTGAGTTAGTCAAGTCCACTATTTCGTATACCGGAAAAAGATATGATAGGGCAAGTTCCGGATTGATTTCCGATAATGGATTAGATCGCACAAATATCAATCCTTTTTTTTACAAGGCCAGGATTCAATCACTTACCCAACATCAAGGTACTATTGGTACATTGTTAAATCGAAATAAGGAATGCCAATCTTTGATAATTTTGTCATCATCCAATTGTTTTCGAATTGGCCCATTCAATGGTTCAAAATATAACAATATGACAAAAGAATCGGATCCCATAATCCCAATTAAGGATTTGCTGGGTCCCTTAGGCACTATTGTACCTAAAATAGCAAATTTCTATTCATCTTACCATTTAATAACTTATAATCAGATCTTGTTAAAGAAATATTTGCTACTTGACAATTTTCAACAGACTTTCCAAGTACTTCAAGTACTTAAATACTGTTTAATAGATGAAAATAGGAGGATTTATAACCCCGATCCATGCAGTAACATCATTTTGAATCCATTCCATTTGAATTGGCACTTTCTCCATCACGATTATTGGGAAGAGACATCTAAAAAAATTCGTCTTGGACAATTTTTTTGTGAAAATGTATGTCTATTCAAATACGAACCACACGTAGAAAAATCTGGTCAGATCATAATTGTTCATGTTGACTCCTTAGTTATAAGATCGGCTAAGCCCTATTTGGCCACTCCAGGAGCTACTGTTCATGGCCATTATGGAGAAATCTTTTACGAAGGAGATACATTAGTTACATTTATATATGAAAAATCGAGATCTGGTGACATAACGCAAGGTCTTCCAAAAGTGGAACAAATCTTAGAAGTACGTTCTATTGATTCAATATCGATGAACCTCGAAAGGAGAGTTGAAGGTTGGAACGAAGGTATACCAAAAATTCTTGGAATCCCCTGGGGATTCTTGATTCAAGCGGAGCTAACCATAGTTCAAAGTCGTATCTCTTTGGTTAATAAAATCCAAAAGGTTTATCGATCCCAGGGGGTACAGATCCATAATAGACATATAGAGATTATTGTACGTCAAGTAACATCAAAAGTGTTGGTTTCAGAAGATGGAATGTCTAATGTTTTTTCACCTGGGGAATTAATCGGATTGTTGCGAGCGGAACGAGCGGGGCGCGCTTTGGACGAAGCGATCTCTTATCGGGCAATCCTATTGGGAATAACGAGGGCATCTTTGAATACTCAAAGTTTCATATCCGAAGCAAGTTTTCAAGAAACCGCTCGAGTTTTAGCAAAAGCTGCTCTACGAGGTCGTATTGATTGGTTGAAAGGCCTGAAAGAGAACGTTGTTCTGGGTGGGATTATACCCGTTGGTACCGGATTCAAAAAATTAGTGCACCGTTCAAGGCAAGACAAGAACATTTATTTGGAAATCAAAAGAAAGAATCTATTCGATTTGGAAATGAGAGATATTTTGTTACACCATAGAGAATTATTTTGTTCTTACGTCCCATTTCCATGAGACATCAGAACAATCGTTTACGCGATTTCATGATTCCTAAGAGCAGATTCTTTTACTTTAACTATCTTTTCACTTTTAACTATCTGTCTTTTAACTTAACTATCTGGTCCGAGTATTGATTTGGTAAAAAAAAAATAAGTAATTAAAAGACATTAATGGTTTGTACCGTGTATCAACGGTTAATTCCCGGTAGAAGGTTCCATCGGAACAATTATTTATTTCAAAGTACCTCGTCTCTTTGTTAAAAAAATAAAAAAGAAAAAACAAAAAGGAAGTGTGGGGAAAAATGACAAGAAGATATTGGAACATCAATTTGGAAGAGATGATGGAGGCCGGAGTTCATTTTGGTCATGGTACTAAGAAATGGAATCCTAGAATGGCCCCTTACATCTCTGCAAAGCGTAAAGGTATTCATATTACAAATCTCACTAGAACGGCTCGTTTTTTATCAGAAGCCTGTGATTTAGTTTTTGATGCAGCAAGTAGGGGAAAAAACTTCTTAATTGTTGGTACCAAAAATAAAGCAGCGGATTCAGTAGCATCAGCTGCAATAAGGGCCCGGTGTCATTATGTTAATAAAAAATGGCTCGGTGGTATGTTAACGAATTGGTCTACTACGGAAACGAGACTTCAAAAGTTCAGGGATTTAAGAGCAGAACAAAAGATGGGGAAACTCAACCGTCTTCCCAAAAGAGATGCCGCAATGTTGAAGAGAAAATTATCTGCCTTGCAAACATATCTCGGCGGTATCAAATATATGACGGGATTGCCTGATATTGTGATCATCGTTGATCAGCAAGAAGAATATATGGCTCTTCGAGAATGTGTAATTTTAGGGATTCCGACGATTTGTTTAATCGATACAAATTGTGACCCCGATCTCGCAGATATTTCGATCCCAGCCAATGATGACGCTATAGCTTCAATCCGATTGGTTCTTAACAAATTAGTATCCGCAATTTGTGAGGGCCGTTGTAGCTATATAAGAAATCGTTGATTATGATTAAGAATAATTAGTTAATTATTTGGGGATTTTATAGATTTATTGGATCGGTTACTATTCTTGAATTAAAAAAAAGAAAAAACAAAATGGAAATGTGGGCATATTGATAATATGTTATGATGTTATGTGATTTCTTGGTATCCTATGTAATTTCTTGATATCCTAAATATACGATTGATGAATACAATTAGTGATTCAAGTTGGTGAGTTGAGAAAGAGATGGTTGAATCAAAATAATTTATTTTTTGAAGTTCAATTTTTGTTAGAGGACCATATGAATGTTATACCATGTTCCATTAAAACACTCAAGGGGTTATACGATATATCGGGTGTAGAAGTAGGCCAACATTTCTATTGGCAAATAGGAGGTTTACAAGTCCATGCCCAAGTACTTATCACTTCTTGGGTAGTAATTGCTATCTTATTAGGTTCGGTGATCCTAGCTGTTCGGAATCCACAAACCATTCCGACCGGCGGTCAGAATTTCTTCGAATATGTCCTTGAATTTATTCGAGACTTGAGCAAAACCCAGATTGGAGAAGAATATGGTCCTTGGGTTCCCTTTATTGGAACTATGTTCCTATTTATTTTTGTTTCTAACTGGTCAGGTGCTCTTTTACCTTGGAAAATTATACAGTTACCTCATGGGGAGTTAGCTGCGCCCACGAATGATATAAATACTACTGTTGCTTTAGCTTTACTCACGTCAGTCGCATATTTTTATGCGGG
>NW_027020458.1:0-38396 GCF_036884655.1 Musa acuminata AAA Group
AAACCAAGGAGGTACCACTTTGTGGTGGCCAATGCAAAATTCATGCTGGATGAGGAGGAACACTTCAAGGAGCTACTGTATGAGCGGCGCCGAAACTTTGAGGAGCGGAACAGAGAGCAGGACTTCTGGCTTGTTGTTGAGCCCAAGTTCTTGGACAGGTTCCCCGGCATCGTCAAGCGATTAAATAGACCTGCTGTGGCTCTTGTCTCCACAGATGGACCTTGGATGACGTAATTCTCCTCACTAGTTACTTTATATTAGCCATTGCTCATTTCAATTATTTTCTTTGTTTGCATGATTATTGTTCTTAAATGCTTGCCATGTAAAAAGGAAGAAGGAACACTATTTTGTTTTGTAAGCTGTTCATTTTGAGAGTTGGTAATGAGAGAGAGTGGATGGGGGGGTCATGCTGGTGCTCTCCGGTAGAAAGTCGAATCTAAACTTGGAAATGAAGGCCAAAAAGTATGATATGAACAAAAGGCATCCATCCAACTTTGGGCGCAACTTTTTTGTCGAAAGTTCTTGTTCTTTGTTCTTCTTTCTTTTTTTTTTTGCAGACAAATCTGATTATGAATTCCAGATGCAAGAAATATAGCTTACACCTACCTAAGGACAATGTATGACTGTCACAAGGTTCACTTATGAACTTTATTATATTTGAATCTACTTCTCTTTGTTTAGTTTCTGTATCTTGCTGAACTCTGATAGTGCCCATTACTTGTTTAAGTGTCATAATTGCAAAGCAAAGAACTTCTCTTTGTTTAATTTCTGTGTCTTTCCGAAGTCCGATAGTACCCATTACTTGTTTAAGTGTCATAATTGCGAAGCAAAGAAAAATCATAGGTTATGTAGGTTCTGACTCTCAAATAATTATACTGATAGCAGTCAAGACTACCCCACAAGATGAACCAGGTAGATAGGCAGTCAATGTGGCTTATAATCACCTGAGTAATCGTATCTGATTTGGTAGATTATTTTAGGAAATCACAAACCACCAGACTAAGCACAGTAGTTTTGCGACTTTCTGACAATGATGTAAGGAGCATTCAGGAATGGTTATGATATAAAGAAGGCAAGCACTGTGGTTTATAAAACAGCTACTCATGCTCTCTGGTTTCTTGTATTGGCATGTAATCTGTGTGAGCCTTTTATTATATTAACTGTGGAACTAACTGGCACAACACCGAGAAAAGAAATTCTTGATCGAAAGATTAGGACTTCATCTTGATACTGTATTACTTTACAGAGGGATAAACCATAAGTACAAATGAATTAAGGTGTTCAAAGTTTCAGGAAAACACATGTAGTCGGGGGCTTGGTCTACTGTATTCTCAAGATTGTTTACTTCATAGGGATTGAAAAGAAGCCTGATCGGATTAACTACATGTTCCCACCTGCAAGAATATCTTGCTATTTTACATGTTCACTCAAGGCTGGCACATACGCCAACTAGATGTTAACAATGTTTTCTTACATGAGATCTTAATTGAACATGTAGTCGGGGGCTTGGTCTACTGTATTCTCAAGATTGTTTACTTTGTAGTGATTGGAAAGAAGCCTGATCGGATTAACTATATGTTCCCACCCGCAAGAATATGTTGCTATTTTACTTGCTATTTGAATTTAACCTGCACAGGAAAGTGTTTACTCAGTTGTTTCATATATATGTTCTTTTATCGTATATGTTATGTCGGAGAAACATTTCCAACTTCATCTGGACTACTACAAATATCTAGAGTTCTTTTGCTTGGTTGCATGAGTTTAGACTACGAACGAAAATGCTCAATCTGAATCCATCTCGTCTGAAATTGAAATTGATGTTGGGTTAATAGCTGGAACCTAGAAAAGAATTCACATTCGCTATCAGATTTCCTCATCTTAAAGTTGCTTCCCATGGTTTTCACAGGTTCATGAAGCTGAGACTGGACAGGGTTTTAGCAGAAAGCTTTGAAGCCGACGCTCTAGAGGAAGCTTTGGCTTACAACCCCATTGATCTTGAATTCGAAAGGCCTGAAAAGTGGACTGCGCCATATCCAAAATATGAGTTTGGATGGTGGGAACCCTTCTTGCCACCAAGCTCCTGCAAAAGCATGTCATAGATCTAACATTTTGTTCCCAAAACAAAATTGCTGGTTTCATGCATGTAGCAGTGAATTTAATCTGAAATTTCTGAGTTTGGAGTCTGTCCTTGTGGTTAGCATGAGTATTCTTTGTTTTAGGTGTTCATATAATTCCTCTGCCATGGAACTCCCCCCCAGCTTTCAATTACTTGCATAACCTTCACTTACCAGTGGACATCTTCCTCATACTGTGATATGGTTTGGAGAAGAGATCAAGTGACAATTAATCACAGGAAGTGGAGAAATTAAAGAGAACAGAAGATGCTGATTGACTACTTAAATCACTAGCACAAGAAACTAACCAAGAAAACATAATGGGAGCAAGCTTTCAGTTGTCACAAAGAAGTGGTCTTTTTAGCAACTTTATATTCTTGTGGAATCCAACAAAGTGTTTTGCAGTTTAATGTCAGAAAAAGAGAGATATTGACTTTGCCTTCATGCTTCTCCTTCTGTGCTTCCATTTTTACCACTGTCAAACCAAGTCAAATATGGATGGTTGACATGCAAGGCAATATGTAAATGCTGGACAATTACATGAATGTATTGTCAACAATTACATGATTCTTTGTGTGTGTCCGCCAGTTAAATCTGGAAAAGCCAAAGAGGAAGAAGACACATGAATGGGTACTAAATGGTGCTTAGTGATGCAGGCTTCCATTGTTGGGTCTGACCAAAATGTCAATCCTTGTGTTCCACACAAACCAAAATGTGTCTGATTACCAATACAGACAGACACATAATCAAAGATATCGAAGGTTAATTACCACTCTTCAGCTCCTTAATTTTCCCTAAAAATGATATTTTCTTTCAATAAAACCAAGAATCCATTGGAACAATATATAAAGAAAAGAACTTGAGAATGCATGTCATACTTAGCAATATGATCATTTTGATGCATGGATAAAAACAACCATGCCTGCCTACTATTGATTTCATTGAATGCGCTTTAAAATGAGTATGAGCTATTTCCATCATAAAAACAAGACTACAGGCTTTGAATGGAAACTAATTTTGAATGCTATCCTTTTTCACTACTACAATTAGAATACATTAAATTTGTCGCATATTAGTGTATTTATTATGTACACAAAACAAGCTAAATATCTACGTAGAATATTACTTTCCCAAGTGTTTCTCGCATTTAATAACCACATTTCATCCTCTCCTATCCCCTACCTTGCTCTTGTCGATGCACCCCCCCTTGTCTTACAATTTCAACATGCTTTGCTATATATCAGTCTCCAATGCTTCATCGCTGTTGAGTTACGAGATTCTGAGTTGCATGCACAGGAAGTTCGAAGATGGTGTTTCTGAGGTATCGCCTTCTCCCTCTCTCTCTCTCTCAGGTGTTTTCCTTATGGAACAGTAGATCTTACCCTTTCTTCAAGATCTGTATGAGCTTTTGGATTATGTTTTGGTGAATCATTATCTTCTTGTTCGTGAGTCGATCGTCGTAAAGAAGATGATGGATCATAATTTATGTACGCAAGTAACTTTCATGAAATGTTATGGTCATAACTATTTCGGTGCCATTTTCTTCTTCAAGGAGAAAGAAACATGTGGTGTTGCCCGAAGGAGGGCAAAGGAGAAGCGCAAGATTGCAAGCCCTAGAAGAGCAGAAGGCGGCAAATGCTGCAGCGTCGGCGACCGATGCTTTGCAACCTTCCAATGCTGCACAAACAAGTACGAGGAAACGAGGAAGAAAGAAGAAGGTTAGACAAGTCTGTGAGATAAATCATCTTCTTCCAAGCTTTTCTAACTGGTTTGGGATTTGCAGGAAAAACCTACAGAGGTAGCTTCTCCGAGCGACGATGGTAAGATTACAGTCCATTATTTGAGATGATATGAGTTTGAGCTTTCGTATCCTGCAATCTGATTCTCACAACGCTTTGCAGATTGGTCCGAGTCGAGCGGAGTGCAGCGGAGGGACACATATAGGCCTTGGAACCATTCGAGCGAGGCAATAGTTTCAATGGCTTTGGAGAAGCCAATACAGCTTGTCTACGTAAAGCCATTAACTACCGTTCACTCTTTGGTTACCTTTGCATGCCACATTCTGACTTCTCACCGCCAAATACGTATCCGCAGAACAACAGCGGACCGAGTTACAGAGAGAGCTTGCTACGCTTCGTGAGAGATGCAGGCCCGAAGGCGAAGATGGCGGCACAGATGAGGCTGCAGCAGTGTTGGGTGCGAGGGCATGACCTTCATGCAAGTTCTTCTGCGACCGGAGAAGCCGGACCGAGTTCCAGCACCAACTATGAGGATGACCGAGTGATGAAAGGCCCGATCTGCGAGCTGGAGACCGATGAGCTTCTCAGGCGGTTCACTGTGTTGGGCACAGCAGGAATCCCGGAGGGAAGCTTGGCAGCGAGTTCGGAGCAAAGGGTCGGTGGCAATGCAACCTTGGCTTCTCCTGTGACCGCGGCAGCACCGCCAGAATGCACCTCCATATACGATCTCTCGTTCTGGCAGTCAAAGCTGAGAGCGGATCCATCTTATGCAACTACACGGGGCCATGGCCGGGATGCTAGCTAGCTCTGGGGATCCCAATCCCTTCGAGACGAGCTCTCTGAGTTCACTTTACAGCAGGAAGAAGTGATCCTCTTGTCCATAAACTTTTTCTTTTCGCTACCGAAGACTCAATGATGCTGTTTGTCATATAAAATGATTATTAAGATTTAAAATATATTTTTTGAATCATTTATTTCATAGATAGAATTGTAAAGATAAGATTTTTTTGGTTTAAATTATCAATTCACATCTATAAATAGATGGCATCTATATGTATAGATCTATCCAAGTCTAAGTGTTTAGGCATAAATAGTTCAAGTCCAAGAATAGTTCAGTATCTATAAGTATTTTTCTTTTTTTTTTAAAGTTCAATATAGTTTTTCTTTCTTTTATTTGATTTGATCTTAGACTAATAATACATTATTATTACTATTTGATAAAAAAAAATATAATTGCATATGATCTCTTCTTTTCTTGATATTATTATCTTCGATTACTTGGATGCTCGAGCAAATAATTACCTAAAAATATTTAATCAACACAACAGATTCGACTATTCTTCATTAATTAATAATATTTCATACATACATACATACATACATACATATATCCGCATGTAGGAATGACAACCACATTAGCTTATCAGCTTGACACAACCCTCAAATAAACCTAAGCCAATTGCGACCCATTGGAGATCGCTTTCATCATTTCATCTGCTTGGCCTTGTGGTGTCTGCAATCAGCAGGTCTGTGTGTCCGGGAACCATCATAGTCAATTGATTCATCGTCTTTATCTTGAGCCTCAAGTATGTCCAGCGTCAAGGAATCCATCATTAACAATTCCTCGAAGACCAAGATCGACCAGCTTCGATATTCTTGTACTTTGATCTTGGTGCTGACAACACTTTGACATTCATAGCCAGGCCTACAGGCAATCTTAATTGTTTCATTTATGCAAGCACATCTATTTAGGATTCCAAATCAAAACTAAAACTCATGTGGCATGAGGCAATATTGGGGTTAGCTAATGAACAGACAGAAGCTTCGAAGAACATACCTTCGTGTGAGTCACTTTCTCCCAATTTTGTAGGAGGTAATAATACTCTTAGCCTTTCATCTGCATACTATTCTTGCTAGAATACACACGAAATCTACAAACGAAGAACGATCTCCAGCTTTGGCTCGCACGGTCAGCACCGAATGTCCCAGTCCCCAAGGATGTCTGATGGAACTTGTGTTGAGCTGAGAAGACATTCTGATGTCACAGAACATGAACCTGCAGCCATCTGACAGAGAGAGAGAGAGAGAGAGAGAGAGAGAGAGAGAGAGAGAAGGCAGCAGAATAGAAAGTAAAGTTAACCTGAGTTGATGAGGTTCGATCAGTTTAACCCCAGAATTAACCTGTAGCAAGACGCAGACGTGTTCTTCCGCATGCGTCAATGGTTGCCGAATCTGATATGACGTACGAGATTTGCTCAGAGTCCATAATCTGTCCGACCTGTGAACGAAGAGAAATAAAATATACGACTCGTCACTTGATTCATATGTATTATATGTGAAAGGCAGGTGGTGAGCAGGTGAGATGTTATGGTCAACTTCGCCGGTGTTTGACCGGATCGAAATTGAATCGGACCTCGCCAATTTGGATCTTATCGAATCGGATTCGGATTGTGCCAGGCACCTCAAGATTCGTGCTGATCCACGCCTCTTTGCCAGGGCGTTATTGTGATTTCGACCCAGGCGACGTGCCAGCTGGAGAGAGGCACGGTGGCACTTTCGAGACGAGGAGCCGGTACGAGGGTAGTTTGGATATTATGGAAATAAACAGATAAGGACGAGGGGGTGTTGAAGCTCCGTTATATATGCTTCTCGTCTTCCCCCCAATCTTCCCTCGCTTTCTTTTTTACTATTATTTTTTTTTCCCATTAATATTTTCTTCGCTTCCTCTCTCGCTTCTCTCTCTTTCTCTCTCCTCTGATCTCCGCCCTAAACCCTCGCTAAAACCTCTCTCGATTGTCGGAAAGGGTTTGTCATCTGTGATCCAGAAATAGGAGAGGAACTCGCTTCTGATTCCTTCAAATCGGGAGGGTGAAGTAAAAGGGGATCTGTCCTTTACCTTTTTCGTGGTTGATGAAACAGCGGACTGTCTCCGGCCGCCAGATCCGTCGCTCCTCGCGATGAATCCGACAGCCGTCGTTCGCGGGAACCGCGGCGCCGCGGCCTTGGACGCCCCGTTGAAGTTCTCCGAGCACGTCGCCAGCTCCAGGAAGACCGCACCCGCTGCGGCGAGCAGCCGGCGGAGGAGGGTCGTGCGCATCCACTGCACCGACGTTGACGCTACTGACTCCTCTTCTAGCGACGACGAAGAGGATGCCGGGCCCACCTGTCGCCGCGTTAAGCGGCACGTCCAGGAGATTGGGATCGAGGCCGGCCCGCGTCGGGCGCCGCCCGAGCGGCCACCCGCTGCGGCGACAGATCCGTGCGGCTGGAAAAGGTTCCGAGGCGTCCGGCGGCGGCCGTGGGGCCGGTGGGCTGCGGAGATCCGGGACCCGACCCTGCGGAAGAGGGTCTGGCTCGGGACCTTCGACACCGCGGAGGAGGCGGCCGCCGTGTACGACGCCGCCGCCATGAAGCTCAAGGGCGCCAAGGCCGTAACCAACTTCCCCGTGACGAAGACGGTCACCGTCGACAGCAGCGAATCGTCTTGCGCTAGAGACGACGTCTCCGACAACCCCTTCCCCTCCCCGACCTCCGTCCTCCGTAACAACGCGGACCAGACGCCCTTCGACTTCCTCGGCTACGGCGAGGTCGACGCCTTCGGGCTACGCGTCGACCCGCCGCTCTACATAACCGATTTCTATCTGCCGCATCGGCCATGCGTTGAGGCGGCGGGCGACGGGTTCTCCGAGTTCGACGCCGACGATTTCATGCTCGAAGTGGTCACCTTAGAGTCGTTTTCTTCTTCTCCAGCCAAGACGAGTGCTGTGTTGTAGCGAGCGAGTACTTCAGCTAGTGTGTTCCGAATTTTTCACCTTTTTTTTCTATATTGTTTATATTTCTAAGGTTTCAAAAGGAGAGAGAAAAAAAAAGGAAAAAAAAATAGTGGGGAGGGGTATACAGAATTTACAGATTAAGGAGCGCTGTTCCCATTAATGTTGTGGAGTGAGAGGCACGAGGGAGTGACGGCCAGCTTTCCTTCAATTCCACGGCTGGCCGTGGAAAGGTCAGATATATATATATATATATATATATATATATAACTCCTCTGTTTCTTTTCTTTTTTACAAAGAGGGGCCGTCGTCGTGTACGGCGATAATATCTTCCGCGGCATATTTGAAGAGTTTGTCGGGCTGTGGCTGGCGGGGCGCGGCAGGCGTGGCGTACATTCTCACCGTCGATTGAGATCGGAGGTCACGCGGCGGGTGAGTGCGAAGCAAAACGGCCCCACGTCTGTCTGCTGTGGAAATGACTGAAGCGCCCCCTCGGCGTGGATTTTTCCACTCCTCGACGTGATCAGCCGTCTCCGCGAGTGGTCCGAAAGCCATCGCTCCATGATCCACGCGGAGCCGTCTGATCGGCGTGCATGCGTGGCAATCCACGTGCCCTAAAATATGATTGGACTGGGATTAACGGGTTCGGATCATCCTAGTATGTTTTGCTCAATCATGGCATCGGATTCGCCGAGGGTCCTCACCCAAGTCTTCAAGTGGCGGAAAGAAGTGTCTCACCCATTTGCCGACGGACCACCGAGCTGCGTTGTTGTGCGGTCGGATCCACCTCGTCCTCCGCCTCCACCATGTCCTTTGCCCGTGGAAAGCGGAAAAGGAAGCACACATGGTCCAAGTCGGTGGAGCTCTAAAGATCTCAGTGCAGGAGAAGAAGAACCAGCCCATACTCCTTGGTGGTCCTGGAGGGACCAGGTCAGCGCAGGAAGTCTCTATCTTCGGTGCGATGGTCTTAGAAGCTTCTTCTTTGCCACTAGCGGGAGCAGAAACTGTTGTCCTGTTCGATTTCCTGCACTGAGTTGGATCGAAACGACAAGGATAGTACAGAAACTATCTCTGCATCGAGAGTGTTGTTATCTGCGACTCGTTGTAAGTAAGATCAGCAGTGTTAATGTCGTCCTATGAAATGAATATCTATACCAAAAACAAAAAAAAGCATAACTATCGGAAATAGTTCGCTCTAGTGTTCTTTCTGTTGGAAAATGACTTCAAGGCTAGCAGACAAGACCTGAATCTTTCTGATCATTGAAGACAAAACACAGGTAGCCAAAGTTCCAAAAGGAACATTTCTTGGGATAATCTTTCGAAAGGAACTCGGACAAGGGAATTGGAGCATGAAATAAAGCTGCTTTTTAGCTTGCATTATCCCATCTTGCAGAAACCATTCAGCGTGGTGGTCCAGCAAAATAAAGGACATGCATGTTCCTTCTCACCAGCTAATTCAAAATTATGGTCTTCAGCATGAAGCTTTGCGATGAAATATGGTCAATCAAACATCTCCTTTTGTCTACGGGAAAAAAAAAGAGGCTTTGCTTCTATTTTAATTATTTATTAGCATAATAATTCAGAAGAACTGTGACAATGACCTGTACGTGGCATCTCCAAGCTCACGACACGTGTCATGTTTAATAGGCGGCTCGGTCCATCTCGTTCCATCGCATCGCGATCAAAAGAAGACCCATCGCTTGTGGCCCGGTCCATCTAGTAAGATCGGATTGGGTTCGGCCCGGTCCATCGCGATAAAAGGAAGACCCACCGTAGACCAGGAGTCGTCTTCTTAAATCCGATCGACCCATTGGGGGAAGTCGGCGGCCACCAAATCATCGCGGTTCCCGTCGGCGGCTACCGGTGATTCTCGTCCAGGGCACGATTCGACAACTTGGAACGGATCTTTTCAGGTGAGTTCCTGTGGCTCCAATTCGTCCCGCGAACTCTGGTTTTGTCGCCATACGAGGAGGACCTCACCTTGCTTCCCGTTTAAATCTGCCCATTCTTGGCATTGATTGCCGACTCTGAATCCATATTTTATGTCCAATAATTGCGTCTGTCGGTCTGGCTGCATCATGGATGGGAAGTTCTTTGCGAGTTCATGCTTTGCTCATCATCTTTTGTTCGACCAACAAACGGAGCAAATCTCACGAAGGCGCTCAAAGATTTTCTGTCAGTGTATGATTCTGGAAACTATTAGGGAATTGGGTGGTTTGCGTGCGTAGTTTCGGCTCCGATAGCCCACTTCAAGGTTCCATGAGACCACAAGCTTTCATGGGTTCGCCGGTCGGGTGTCGAAGTCAAATAGCTGGAGATCAAGAGCGATTCGGATTCAGTCGGAAGCTTTAGGTGCCTATTTTGTAGAGCTGAGGATTTGCTAGTGAGGAGAGAAAGCAAAGCAGCCACCTTTCACTTATGAATAAACGAAATTTAAATGGGAAGAAATATATGTTGAACAGTCTTCAAATAGGTCTTGGTATAAGAGGCACCTCATAGATACAACGCCTTGGAATAGAGAATCCAGGGTATTTTGTCCGTTCATGTTGGAGGAGAATGTTCTTGGGTATGTGCTCCTTGGAAGACCCTTTCTTTTTGTATGCATATGAGCACCTTCAAGGCAAAAATTATATATCCATGAGAATTTAAAGATGAATGTATTAATATCGATGCTATAATGCGTTCGAGTAAATGATTCAACACTTTTTTAAGTGAATCCTCCTCTGGTAATATTAGTTGGATCTATTTTGGTAACATTTATTTAGGTTTTATCTCTTTTAACATGGGTGTCATCGTCGAACGAGCTCAAATCTCCGGTATACTGCTCGTAGTTATTTTACTGAGCTTCCAATTAAAATATCATCATTATTTGCAATTTGATTCCTTACCCATATTTTTGGACATGACTTACTTTTGATTAGAATTTAGTTTCTTTGGATCTGATTATACTTTTTGGTTCATGAATATAGCTTTTATTAATATGTCTTTGCTTTGATTTCTGTTTTCACAGCGGAAGCTGGTTATCTTGCTATTTGGACTCCAACTCTTAACTCATGGGGAACTGTTCAGGAAAAGTGAGAAGTTACCAATGGATGACATGAGCTCATGATGACTGTTTAGAATTTGTGGTTTAAGCAAATTATAATTTGTTGCTTGTTATTGCTGGTGCTTGGATTTCATGCTTTCCTTTTTAATTTACCAATTTTGAAAGCTTTTTTTTTTGGCTTTATTTTCTACTTATTTGTGCTTTTCCAGATATGCTGTCTCTCAAAAACTAACAAAGTTTATGCATGCATCCAAGCATGGATTGCGTGTGTTAGTGAAATTAGGAAAAGGGTGGGTCTTGTGGTTAATGGAGAATTTATTTGTATTAGCAATAATGTTTTGAGTAGCTAAATTGCAGCTATAAAATCTCTGATCATGAGCTTTATCAAACACATATATGGTTACACATTTTTTAGGAAAATATTTGTGCACTTTCATGATTACATCTCCCACTCATATTGTCTGGATTCGGCATTGCTAGAGATTGAAAGTTCATACGCTATCTGTTGAGAACTAGAGGAATCTCCTGCCTTTTCTAAATAAACTTAAATGGTTCTATTATTTCACCTTATTGTGTAGAAACCTGATGGATTTATGAATATCTTTGTCATAACATCTGATATCAGATTAATTTATATTTCTCCATCATTTCCAACCTTTAGTCAGTGACTATTTGGTGACCTTCTATGCTGTCTTTCCATTTCCTTCAGAAAGGGGCAGGTAGTGATCTTGAAGAGGAGATAGACTTCAGAGGTGGAAATGTGCATGTAATTACTAGCAAAGAGAGCTGGGATCAAAAGATTTTGGAAGCAAACAAGGATGGCAAGATCGTAAGTGAACTAAGACAACCTCACTTACATTTGGACACTCATCACACCAAATATTGTTATAGAATTTACTTACATAGTCACATAATTTACTTACACAAGCATTCAATGTAACTTTGAGATCAACTCGAATTGCTCTCACCTTCATACTGTTTTTCAAATAGGTGCTTTTATGTACAGAATGTTATATTCAAAATTATATATATCAGTACTTTCAAAAGTAACTATGGAATTGTGATCATCTCACTTACATGTTGAGAGTGGTCAAGAAAAATAATGAAAGTGTTAGTAACTTGTTGAGACCAATAATCTTGCATTCACTCAGATATGTTTTCTAATGCATACACATTTAGCATCAGGTAGATATATGTCCTTATTCTATAATTGGACAAACTGGCATGAACTTTGATTTCTATTCCTACAGGTTGTAGCAAATTTCAGTGCATCTTGGTGTGGCCCATGCAGAATGATAGCACCTCTTTATAAGGAGCTGTCTCAGAAGTATCCTTCACTGATGTTTTTGACAATAGATGTTGATGAATTAATGGTAAGATCGACATTATCTCAATCTTGTCCATTGCAATTTTTTATGTCAATTATGCACTTACTATTGTTTAGGATGACTTTTCCTTGAAAGACCAATAGTTTTGTGCTTGTCTGAGTTTACTTATCCTAGTTCCTGCTTGTTAATTCGTCGTCATCCCTTCTCTATATTTGTATGTGCACGTCATCCTTGAGCTTGCTTGAAGACATTCGCCGAAGTATCTCTTATTCAAGGCATCAAGTATTTTTTTCTTTCAATTATCTTTCGCATATAACCAAGTAGCGATGGAATAAAAGTGAAACAGTTTACCCCACATCTTGTATCGAAAAAGCAAATTAGTTTTTTCATTGTTCGTTTGGGTAGTAGGGTTTTCAAAATCAGTTTTTAAAGTTTGTGGATCAACATTAGAGAAGTTCTGGGCCGACCATATTTGGCTTACGGTATACTTTTAAGCATGGGCTGTACATGTTTCAGGAATTTAGTTCGTCATGGGATATACGTGCAACTCCAACATTCTTATTCCTGAAAGATGGGCAGCAGTTGGATAAGTTGATTGGTGCTAATAGGCCTGAGCTGGAGAAGAAGATAATCATGATTGTGGATTCCTTAGTTCAGTGCTCCAAAGCTCAAATTGATGATGAGAAGGCGTCGTACCATAATATGGTATGACCTAATCCTATTCTCTTCTTTGAACACGTATTTTGCCGGTCATCATTTTCCTGTTCAATTTAAGTTGCTCTACTTGACGTGACAGGCAGTAGAAAAAATGGAGGTTCATGCGATATAGTCACTGTTTTCGCGAGAATTAAGTGATATTAAAGAAGCTGTAGTGATTTTACTCCATGTACATGCGTAGAATACAAAAGCCTATGTACTTATCTGGACATACATGTATACCTTGGCAGAATCCAGTCCAAAACTTGGGTGTTATTGGTACTGGAAGATGGATAATTTATATCCGAGAGAGTGGAGTGTGCTTTGTATTATCAATGATGATATCGCTGTGAAATGAAGAATTATTAGGAGTGATGTGTATACCAGCTCAGATTTCTAATGCTGTGGGTGAGAAGGCAAGGATGATGATGGCTCGCGGGTGAACACACCGGGGGAGCCATTTTGGCCCGTGTGTTAGTTGATGCAGGTCATCAGAAGGCATCAAAATCCATATACATCTGTGTGTGTATATGAAAGACTTACCAATAACATGTCAAGGAGGGAGAAGCAACGGACGGACGCAGAACAAGCTTTGATATTAGTCATGTTACTGTGACCCACACCTTCTTTGCCCACACAAACAAACACTGAAACAAAATGCATGAATAAATGAAAGCTAGCCAAACTGAGTGCACTCAGATCCTGAATGGTACAATTACGTGCACTCCCAACAGATAGAGATCCCCAAACGGGAATGTTGTGCATGCTGTGCAGTTAACAGCTAAGTCGGAATCTGTTCCGAAACAATCTTGCCATGAACACGCCCGCCCACCCGCCCTTCTGTCAGCTTAGAGGGCTGGGCTTCTGAAGGAAAGGAGCAGGCCTCACGTACGTGAACCCTGCAAAGTCGTTCTCTCCGGTGACCGGGCTTGCGACCGGCGAATCCAACACCGACATGCTCGTCCATCGCTCGTCGAAGTTGGCGATGCAGGTCTTTCCGGCAACATTAGGCCGGAAGCTAGGCAGGATTTCACGGGCCTCCAGTTTTCGCCAGTTGATCGATTTGAACCACTTATGGTTCTTTATCTCGTTGCTCCCACCAGGGCCACTCCCGAGCCGCTTGCTTGCTTCTTTCTGCAACAACTGGGGGGAAGGAACAAGGAACAACCTAAGAAATCTTTGATGGTCCTTCAAAGATTAGAAGTTTAACAGTGATCATGGAGGATGTTTGAGGCAAAGTGCAAGAGCATAGACGACTTCTTACGCCTTTCAGTAAGGAATGGGCTTCGCTGGACAAGTAAGCAGGCAGCTTTATCTTCTCCCTCATTATCTTCTGCTGCATTTTCTCTCTGTTACTACTGAAAAAAGGTGGCTGCGAATGTAACAAATGTATTCTGACGTGAGACATTATAGAAGGACAACATAGGAAGAATGAAGACTAGATTCGAACAGCAGAGAGTCGGACCTTCCCAGTGAGCATCTCGAACAACAGGATTCCAACACTCCACCAATCAGCAGCTTTGTCATGGCCTTTTCCGAGAACGATTTCAGGAGCCATGTACTCGAGCGTCCCACAGAGGGAGTTTGATCTAGTATTTTCATCAAACTCTTTTGCCAGACCAAAGTCAGTTAACATGGCCTGAACAGAAAAAATTCATGTTGAGAAAAAACAGGAAGAAGGTGCAGATCAGGAAAATGGGGAAAAAAAAAAAGAGGAAGACAGATATGCTCACATGACCATCTGCATCGAGGAGAATGTTCTCAGGCTTGAGGTCCCTGTGCATTATACCATTCGTATGAAGGTGGGAAACAGCAGATACTATTTCAGCTGCATATGTGCGAGCAAGATCCTCTCTGATAATGTAACCAAAAAGTTAGGTTCTACTTTAATATGCTTCCAAGTATTGCTTGCAAACGTTAGTTTGAGAAACATAAATTACCTGAACAAGCCATGGTTATAGAGCTGAAAAAATAGATGTCCTCCATTTATAAAATCGAGCACAAGATACAGGCGGTACTTTGTCTGCACAGTAGGATAAAGTATATAAAGGAGGATGAGTTTAGAAGGCCATGACAGAAACTCTCAGTTGGTAAATATCTTCATCAGAAAGCGTTTATGATCAACAGGTCTTTCGAGTAACCAGAAGCTGATAGTGTAAAAAAAAACCCTAGTATCAGTTACTGTCCTACACACACATAACGGATCGTTCTTGTGCCTTTGTTGGTTACCATGATGATTGTTACAGATGCTTGTAATACATAACCTAGATAAGTAAACAAAGATGATGCTTGTGCACATAATGCAAGAATATTCGAATCGCTAAGATTGGCTTCATAGTTACAAAGGCTATGGCATGAATTACAGTACCGGGAGTTGGCAAACAACAAGCTCCCATAAGTTTCCTAAGATTTGGCTTCACTGGTTGGACTTTCTAATGTCCAATTTCATGTGTCATCTTACCGTAAGTTTCTATTGCTCATTGTTTGAACAATCTTATGAATGGGTCCAAAAGAGTAGGTTGATCTTGTAGCCTTATATTTGGAGGTTGTTCATGGGGATACGAAACATGATTTTGTCATGATTGCACATCAAAATATACTGCTTAACTTCATGCGGTTTGCTGCATATGAGGACGGCCTTAGTTGGACAATAAATTGACCCTTATGCCTGAGCAACCCAATTCTTGAGGTGCTGTATCATGTCATTAACAGACTGCTTCAATATCAAAAAAAGGTAACATATTTTACAAGTTATGCAACTTATAACTTTGATGAGTGTATTACTTTCAAAATTTTAAAAATGAAAAGAAGTTCCACTTAATTTTCCCCCTAGATGTAGTAGCAATGGAATAAAATCCTGTATAAAAGGGTGAAACCAGTGCCTGAGGTTCCTACCAGTACAGGGTTTGGGGACAATCACTATACACATCAAATATTTTATAGTGCATAATATTCAGTATCCGGACATTAAAATTATAATAATAGAACAATGGTCAATATTCTATTCTAGCTCTCAGCACCTATGAATCAAAATTCAGAAACGATCAAGGAAAATTTCACACCTGGAATGAGTATCTTAGTTGGACGATGAAAGGGTGATCAACTTTCGTCAAAATATCTCGCTCAGCTTTCATGTATTCAGCATGGTTCTTTTCCATAATCTTATCCTTCCGCATAACCTTCATTGCATAGATTTCAGAAGTGCCTCTTTTTTTCACCTGAAAGACTTTTCCAAATGCACCTTTCCCAACTAGCTTCAAAACCTCAAAGTCTGAAAGCCCTATGACCTCACATTTCTCAGATATTGAATCATGCGTCTCCATGAAAGAGGTGGATGACTCCAGATCACCAGTCACTTCAGACGCACACTCCAAAAGTTCCAATGAATTGTCAGTCTCATGTATTGTGAGTTTGCTGAGCTGCAAGGACTGACTAACTGGAGTTGAAGGCCCCACCAAAGAATGTGATCGCTTGTAAATGACCACTGGATCGTCATAAACTGTCTCATTTGGAACCGATTCAGGTGCCTGATTATCAGGATTCATAACATTCACGTTAACTGAGGTCTGAACAGGGCCAGGACCAAACACATCAGAGAAATCAAACTCCACGTTCTCAGATACCGCAACATCAGGGGGGCCTGTTGGAAGAAGTATCTCCATGTTTAAGTTCTTGCGACCGGTGATTTTGGTCACACTATTCATCTCAGAGGAAACCATATTTCAAAGTGCTAATCAGGTTTTGAATTTGGTGCAAGTCGCCGAAATTCCCGTCCCTGCTAAATCTGGCCTCCTCCGCAAGTCTCAAAGACAACCGATGATGAAGGATTCCTGACAATGGCCTTGAATAGCTGGAAGTCCACACGTACAACAGGAAATCCCAGGAACCCAGGGAGTAAGCACACCAAAAGACCAAAGTTGCTCTTGTTTCCCGATGTGCAGGAAACAGTAGATGCTACTGTGCTTCTTGAATTCATTAAGATTAAGTTGTCCAGAGCTGATTAACAGATTGAAAAAACCATGAGTTGTCAAGACAAAGAACAATCTGAGTTTGACCGAAAAGCATGCTTCTTACAGTGAACCATTCATTTGCTAGAACTACATAAATGAAGTTCCTCTTAGCAAGAAAAGCAGATGCTGGACCAAGGTAATCAATTTCCAGGTAAGTGTTATTAGCGTAGACTAGAGGGAAAGTCAATTTTCAACTAAATTTGGACTGAAATTTCTCATAATTTTGAGATGATTGGAAGAGGCTTCCATCATTACTTTTGTTAACTATTTTAGGTAAATGTTTAAAGTCATGTTTTGTGTTGTATTAAGGACTACGAGTCACGAGTTCGGTATAATTTGATTAGATTTGGGCAACGAGAGTCTACAGGAGGCAATAAAGCATCAAACCTAATGAAAAAGTTAGACAGAGTTGAAAGAAACCAACACCAAGGTGTCTTAAATAAAACGGAAGACCCCATTGATATAAAAGAGATGAATCAATAACTCAAATAATAAGCAGATAAAAAATCAATGATATCAAATTGTCATAATGTCTGACATGTCAGCCAATATCTACATTTACTTTATGTTGGCTCATTAAAAGAACCACCATAGCAATTGTGAGGCATTAAATAAACTCCAACTCTGGATTTGCACCAGAAAATGAACTTGAAATGGGTACAATAATAAATTCGAACAAGTGGCAATAGATCAGGTACCAAGAGAAGTAAGCAGAAACGTTAGATTTTATCGTGAAGACCTAAATTTCAATGACTTGTGAAATAAAAAGAGCCAAAAACTCACGAAAGGAAGCGGCACTCGTACGGTTCTGATACCTCCATCCGAAATTGAGAAAGAGGGAGGAGAATCCGTAGCCTAAACTTCCTCGTTAGGTGTTCCAAGTCCACTACAGGCAGATCGAAAGAACAAACGGAATATTTTCTACATATCTTAGGAAATCCTTTCCAACTGGCATGACAAACCCCTCTTTTCCTCCATCAACACCAAGATCCCATGTTTTCTTTCTCTATATAACCGTTCCCAACCAAGATCAAAACATCAGAAAACACATCGCATCATCCAGCTTCCTCCAACCCATCGACGGACCCCGAATTCAACCACAAGAAGCCCCAATAAAAGAAGAAAAGCTTCACAACAAAAAAGATCCGCACAAAGAAACAAGATTCCTTCACCGAATCCTCAGGAGATTATGTGAAGGGAGCGGATCTGAGGGGGTCACCAAGAAAAGACCCAAGGATCTCGATCCGGCACAGAAACCCTAGCCCTAAGCGCAACAGATTACACGACAAGAAACAAGCAGCAGCGGGAGGAGGGAGGGGAGGGGGGGGAGCCAATTCCCATACCTTGCGAGGGCGAGCGACGATCGGGAGACGGGAAACCGCTGCGGGGCGATCGAGTGGCGGCCTCCGACGGTCACTTTATATTCCCCCATCTATAAAGAAAAGCCAATCAGGCGTTTCCGTGAACGAGCCGAGCTCCGGGACGACACGTGGCGCTCCCTGAATGGAACTGATGGTTGAGCGCGTGTGAACACGCGCAAATCCTGGCTTGCCCTTCAACGAGGCGGCGACGGGTACCACTATGCGGACGCGCGCACGAAATAATCTATCCGGATCCACCCTTTATCCGTGGGACCAGGGTCGAAGTTAAATCTAGTCCGTCCGTTGCCGATCCGTCCGCGCGGCGAGAGGTCGTCGTGGTTCCACGCATAAGATTTCTATGGAAGCATTCGGATGGTGATGTGGATGGGGGCGGCTTGGGTTCCGTGGCCGAGCGCGGATTTAGACGCCAAAGCAATTTTGATTGACGACGGCGGGTGGGAACAGCACGCTATCTTTGCGATGGATATGGCTTTATGGGGTGAGGGAAGGATATGTGCTAAGATATCCACTAGCGATTAGTTTTCTATTTTTTTATTACTTTTCTTTTAAGAAAAGAAAAGAAAAAAAGGAATATTTTTTCAATTAAGCCTTTCTCTTTATAAACAGAATTAAAATATGTCTATTATGTCGATGAATTGAATTGAATTTTCAGTGAATTGAATCGACTCGAGTCGTCGTGTTAGATCCGATCCGTTATACTATTTTGTCAATTCAGTAATTAAAAACATTGTAACAAAATAATATCATATTTTTATTTTTTATTTTCATCGTATAGTGAACATAAATATTAAAAGACTTTTGTGAATATTTATATATAGGTTTAAGACAAAGCGAAAAAATTGTTTTGAAATATATATATATATATATATATATATATATATATATATATATACATATATAGCAAAACAATAGATTTGAAAAAAAAAAAACTATTATTAGTCATGCAGCATTAATCTATAAAGTAATTATTAGCTAAGAAACAACAATATAGCTACAAAATATATTTCTATGCAAATCGTGATATGGTAGTCAAAAAAAAAGAATTACGACTAAAAAATATATAAAACTACCAAAAAAATAGAATCATTGCCTTATTCATAAGTAAATTAATCGACCTTATAGCTATAACTATATTTGTATACAAATGGTGCAACGTCAAATAATCCTAACTATGAACATAATTACCAAAAATAAAAAATACTAACTTGTTCATATATTAAATAATTATATTTATTCTAAATATGTGTCTAATATATTTTTAAATTATTCAAAAAAATAATTTTAAAAACTTACAAAAATATAACTTTTCTTTAATTGGCCCATGTAGGTTTCGAACCTGCGACCTTCGCGTTATTAGCACGACGCTCTAACCAACTGAGCTAATAGGCCAATACATTAATTTAATTAATTAAATATAATTTATATAGAGAATATATTTTCTAAAATTACAAATATTTTCTAAAATTACAAATATTTTCTAAAATTACAAATATTTTCTAAAATTACAAATATTTTCTAAAATTACAAATATTTTCTAAAATTACAAATATAACTATATTTGCATACAAATCGTGCATTCCTAAGTATGAACAGAATTACCAAAAAAAAAAAAACTATCTATCTTATTCATATGTAAATTAATTATATTTATTCTAAATACACGTCTAATATATATTTTTTTAATTACTTAAAAATAATTTAAGAAATATAAATTTAATGTAAAATGGCCCATGCAGGTTTCGAACCTGCGACCTTCGCGTTATTAGCACGACGCTCTAACCAACTGAGCTAATAGGCCCATACATTAATTTGATTAATTGAAATAATATAAATAGATAATATATTTTCTAAAATTACAAATATTTTGTTCACCAATATGAACATTTACTAAGGTCATTGCATTTGCAATTAGTTTCTTTCCTGCCTACAAAATAGAACCCATATTTTTCTGAAAGATTGTGTACTGATAAATGATTGATATTATCGATTACATGTAATACCAGCATGTCTTTTTACTACTTCATCAAGTTTCATGCTGTTCTCTTGCAGATTCATGGAGTAAAAACCTTTGAAGGTGATAAGAAAAAAGATTAGATTCTATCATATTGTTTTTTCTGGTTATCCTTCAGATTATATCAACGATAAATCGTGTACAATTTGGCACAAACCGTTTCTTTCTATTCTCTTTATGTTTCTTCATCTCTAAAACATTAGTAACGGTATATCAGTATTCATCGAAATAAGTTTGATACCTGAAATAACGATCCTTGATAATAAATATAAATGGAGCAAACGAAATTAAGGTTAAGCGACTCAAGATCAATACAATGCATCTTATTTGAGTTCGTGAATATTTTACCATCATTGAATTATTAAACCTTTTATTTGGTTAGTCAAGAAGTTTATCATCATCCTCCTTAGCTCAATAGTTTCTTTATAGGGTTTGCTTGTTTAATTTATCCTAAAGAAAAACAAATATTGATTATTGTTGAAGATCACGATTCTCTACGAGAATACTTTGATCATAGATAAAAATCTATCAATCATGCATTTCATCAAATCGAAATTGAAAATATATCTTATTTGGAGAAGGAAGATTGTAATTATCGAAATGCCTTAGTTTATGCACCGTATGATTGTTATACTTTGTAATCTTTTTTATTTAATATTCAAAAATCTTAAATATAAAAAGAAAATTCTAATGATCGATATGTCTCAATTTATGGTATATTATATTTCATTATTTTCCTAAGTTTCCTTTTAACTCAATATGAAGATATATCTTATTCGGAGAGAGAAAAGTTATAATGGTTGATATGTTTTGATTTATGAAAATTTATTGTTTCTTATTTTCATAAGTTGCCTTTGTATTCTTGTACTTGAGGTCTATAATAAGTGAAACAAAAATTAACTATATACTATAATTTTTTTTTTTTTCAAATTATACGAATTCATTCCATCGGTTTTTATGTCGAGCTAAAGTAAATCGGTTAGCAATATCTTTCTTTTTATATTATTTCTTGTCTTTTTATATTATTTCTTGTCCTTTACCTTCAACATATTATAAGTTTGGTATCTCATGATTTAAAGATTTGTCGGAGGAGATGTTGATTAGAATAATAGAGCATAATCTATTTCATATATATCATTGTACATGGATTGATGTAGAACATCCCAATGTTCCTATTCACCGATGCCATAAATGTGGCACCAATATCCAAGGCAATATTTGTTGCCGATCTCATTCATTAGAAACCATATATTTAGAAGTGAATTATGATTCTTTTATCCCTCCTCTCTCCAGGTTAAAAATATTATCTTAGGATCATACAAATCAAAGAGTTAGTGGTTCCTTTGACGCTCGATCATCATCTTCTATGAATCAAATGACTAAAGTGCAAAATGATTCTGATCGTAAACATCGAGCTGAAGAGAGGGAGAAGTTCTCAAGATTTCGTCGTCACCAAGGTAATGAAATCTTCAAGTCGAGAGAGGGAGGACGAGACTCTACGAGATCTTTCGAGAGCGGGAGCACTTCACAATCAACCTCCACATATTCTAATCCCCATTTTAGCGATGCCCCTTCGAGGGATGACAGGTGCACTGTTCTTCCTCCTCGTAAACGTACGGAACTGTCTCGAAGGACCTTTCGACGTAGAAAGTTTCAGGATTCCATAGACACCATCGAACGTAAAGGAGAAGGGGTAAGCAAGATGAGTACAGGAGAACAGGTTCACGTCGATGACAAGTTTGTTTCGAATACGATCGAGTTATCTATGGTAAACACAAGGCGTGTAATGGGAGATATGCCTCTTGATTCAGAAGACATTCACTCGTCGGAGCCCAAAAATAATGAGTCTGTAGAGTCTCTTTCGAGTGATGCAGAGTTCCTCGATACATCCAAGCACATCCAAATGGAGATATCGAACACATCCATTAATGGTTTCCTACACACGATATTTTCATCTTTCATGAATCGAAGGTCTGTTTGCGAAACGAAAGATGAAGTGCAGGATGTAACATCTCCAAACAATTGCTGTGAGAAAGGAAATGAAGAACGTTCCGTCGAAGAGCAAGGCATAGTGTCACGGAGTCTTGTGCCTACCGATGAAAGAAGTGGCATACACATCCCGAGTGAGAGAGGACGAGACTCTGCAGAATCTTCTGAGGCGCATGGAACTGACAAAGGTTATCGTGGTGTCAACATTTCACGATCAACCACCACAAACTTTAATGCCTGTGATGGTAGTGTCTCTTCCACCGATGATGGTTGCAGTGTTCTTCCACCTCATATGCGTATGGAGCTATCTCGAAGAACTTTCCAACTTGCTCCTCATAAACGTACGGAATTGTCTCGAAGAACTTTTCGACAAGGGAAGTCTCAGGATTCAGTAGACAGGTTTCTTCCAAATTCAAATGAGTTATCCGCGATAGACACAAGTCAACAAATGCGAGGTAGCTCTGTTGACTTTGAAGACTACCGCTGGATGCAGAATTGGTTGGATTCAAAAAATGAAGAGCTTGGAATGTCTCCTTCCGGTGATGCAGAGTCTCTCAAGAGCTCAACCGACGATCAAATGGAAATGAGTAAGGTTAGTGAATCGAGGGAGGAAATCGACGAAATGTACGATAAATCTGACGAACGCGAGGGAAGATTTCCCCTCAGAGAAGAGAAGCCTACTCCACAGCTTGATCTAAACTGCACTCGATTCCCCTCTATCAAAGCAAGGCGTCGACTAATGCGAGATAGCTCTGTTGACTTTGAAGACTACTACTCGACGCAGAATTGGTTGGATTCAAAAAATGAAGAGATTGCAATGCCTCTTTCCGGTGATGCAGAGTCTCTCGAGAGCTCAACCGATGATCAAACGGAGATGACGAGTAAGGTTAATCAATCGAGAGAGGAAATCGACGAAATGTACGATAAATCTGATGATCGCGAGGGAAGATTTCACCTCATAGAAGAGAAGCTTGCTCCACAGCTTGATCTAGACTGCACTCGATTCCCCTCTCTCAAGGCTTCAAAGAAAGGATAAGCGAAAAATAAAACATTTATTTTATTTTTTTACTTTAATAGAAAGTGATTCTTTTGATGTCACCACTCACAATCATACGTTGGAGGAAGGCTTATAATATAATGAATGCTGCGTTCCTTAGTCAAGTTGCCCTAATACTGTCACCTTTTATAGGAGACTCATGACTCATTCCATGTTACGTGCATGGCATGGCATTCACACGTCTCCCGTTAACCACCATGCTTCATGTCGTCACTTAAGTCACAACTTATGCTGCTGTCATCGATAGCTATACTGTTCCTCGTAGGAATAGATTACTTGCTGTAATTGACCGTACTAATTGAGCTAATAAGGATGCGAAGCAGCGAGAGAATCGTACAGACACAGCATGATTCGTTGTATTCAGCAAGTGGTCAATTCAGACAAGCAAAGAAATAGAGATGGGAGTAAGATGGGTGAGATCAGGATGGTGTACTCACTGATTAGCCTCGATCTCGAAGCAGGAGTAATATATAGTGAACTCCGGCCAGCAGCCGGATGATGGAGACGAAGGCCATGGAATGAATGAATGGGGCTTACCTGCATTGGAAGGCAATATGGCAGCAGCTCTACGTTAGCTATCCGCCAAAAATTACATCTAATCATGAAATAGAAACATGCGAGAATTTATCAGTTTATTTGATACATGAATTATGGATTTTTTATCTCAAGAAATACACATCAATATAACTACAAACGTCGTGATATTAGTGATGGACATGTTTGTAATTTCAAACGATACTATTATGTATTTAGAATATTATTTAACAATTGATCCATCGGCCTATTAGCTCAGTTGGTTAGAGCGTCGTGCTAATAACGCGAAGGTCGCAGGTTCGAAACCTGCATGGGCCATTTTCTATTAATATAATTTAAAATATTTTTATTAAATACATATTATATTTATTGTACTTTATAAGGCAGTTTACAATATTTTAATTATTAAAACTATTTTCAATAAAATATACTAATTTTTTTGGTAATTTTATTTTTTTTGACACGTAGTTCCTTTTTTTTTTTACTACCATAGAATGAATGCTTTTTCTAACTATATTGTTCCTTTGCTAATAATTACTTTATAGAATAATGCTACTAAGCTAATAATTGTATTTTGTTTTGCACCCAATGATACAGATTTAGTTCCATGGAATGTAGAACACCTCTTGTAATTGCATAGTGCAAGATTTTGGATCTATTTCTTTATATAATATGAATTATCATATCCTTGCTAATGTTTTTGCGAATCGTTTGAAAACCATTCTTTCTTATATAATTTTTATGAAATAATTTATTTTTTATCATATAGAAAGAAATATTGATGATAATGTTCTTTTGATTATAAAGGTCAAATGCATTTTTTCCCTATTTTTTAAAGTATATTTTGAGTTGTATTTCCTCTCTGATCTTATATGATAATTATCATATCCTGGCTAAACTAATCAACCTTATATGTAAAATAACATATATATATATTTAATATATTTGTAAAAATATTTTTAATCAATATAGTTACAATCATATTTTTATACAAATCATATAACATCAATCAATTCAGAGTCTAAACATAATTACCTAAAAATATAAAATCTTATTCATATATAAAATAATTATACTTTTAAAGTATATTTATTAAAAACATATTAATATCGAATGGCCCATGCAGGTCTCGAACCTGCGACCTTCGCGTTATTAGCACGACGCTCTAACCAACTGAGCTAATAGGCCGATATATTCATTGTTATATAATATTATAAATAAATAATATTCTATTTTGAAATTACAAACATACTAGAATTGACCGTCGCGGTTGCGTGGTCATAGATACTACCGACTACAGTGCGCTCGAGAAGCCTTTCTCCTCTCCGCACCTCTTCGTTCTCCTGTTTCTTTCTTCCCTTCTTCTGAGGTCATCTTAAAGTAGACGACGACGACGACGACGAAGAGGGGTTTCAAAGAACCGCTGATCTCAAAGGTCTCTTCTTTATCTTCCTCCATCACTACGTCTCTGTTTGGCTGAATTGATCACTTGGATTTTGTTGGTTGAGTACCGAATACATCGATTCTTGCTGCGTTTGTATGATTCTCTCTTTGCTTCTCATCCTTCTTATTAGCTCAATTGGTGGGAGTTTATGTGTTCCAGCCTAAAGACTTATTTGGATCTTTCGAACCCATGATCTTGCCATAAAACTAAGATTGCTGTGTTCTTGATTGATTGGCGAAGTTAAGAGAACAGGAAAGAATAAAAAATCTGGATGATTGTTGTCCTTTCTCTTTTCCACTTCGATGCCTCGCTATCACTTGAATTATTTACAGGTTTTAGAGTGTATTTGCAGATTTCATAAGTAGTCATATGACATCTTCGATGCTTACAGTTTGGTTTTCTTAATTACTCAACATGAGAAAAAAAAAAGGCAAATGGAAAAGTAAATAGTAAAAAGCAAATGTAATTTGAAGCCATGTCTTATTTACAGGAAAAAGGTGATAGTGATTTATATGAAAGAGATGTTATTATGTAATGATTATACTTTTCTTATTTCTATAAGTTTCTATTTTGATCTTCTACTCGAGTTCTATAAAAGTTGAAGTGTATATCAGAGATAATTCTTTTTGATGTTATGAATTCATCATTCATTACTATTAGTGTTCATCTTTGATTTATGGAATGCTAATTTTTCCCTTCACAATGTATTGTCTCCTCTTTCTACGGATCGAGATGAAGTGCAGGATGCAGTGATTCCAAGTGATTGTTGCCAGAAAGGAGGTGAATTGGAGCATGAAGAAGATTGCATCGAAGAGAAACTTCCGAGGATTACCACGGTGGAGATGTCAATACCACAGATTCTACTCCCTATGATGGCAGTGTCTCTTCTGGCAATGATGGTTGCAGTGTTTTCACGCCTCATAAACATATGGAGTTGTCTCGAAGTCTCAAGCTTCGATGGACACTGATACGCATAAAGAAGAACGGACGAAGAAGATGACTGCACATGAACGGCTTCAAAACGAGTTGTGTGCAGTAAACGAAAGGCATGTAATGCGAGATAGGTGTCTTGACTCTCAAGACTTCCATTCGGTGCAGAGCTGGTTGGAAGCAGAAAACGATGAGCCTGTGAAGTCGTCTCTCTCGAGTGATGCAGAGTTCCACAGCAGTTCGTACGATGATCAAAATGGCAGTCCATCAGATGGGCTCGACACGCTCGAGCACATTCGAATGGAGATACTGAAGAAGGCTGATGAGTTGAGAGAGGAAATCAGCGAGATGTTCGACAGATCTGAGGAACGCCAGGGACGATTTCACCTCACAGAAGAGAAGCTTCCTCCTAAAGCAAAGAATGTTCCTCGACCACACCGGTTCACAAACCATCTTCCAAGATCACCCCATGTCGCTTGCTTGCATTGCCGTCATGGAGAGTGCCACCGAACATCTGTGAAGCCCACAACCAAAGCTCGGATCGAGCATGAAGAAGCAGGGAGCAGGCGGCGGATGAAGCGACATTGTCGTCCTGTTTTAGGTGGAGCTCCCTTTGTCGTCTGCTACAATTGCTTGCAGTTGCTGCTGCTCCCCTTGGATTTCTACATCGCAAGGAGAAGATTGTGCAAGCTGCAGTGCGGTGCTTGCTCAAAACTGCTCATGTTTTCCTTCAGAACTCGAAATCGCGGGGTCCCTTTCGTGCCGATCGAGGAAGAGCAACCAACAAGCGAGGCGGAGACAAGTGCAGATGCTACTCTCGGACAGGAGATATCGAATTCACCATCGAATGGTAGCTCTCGCTGGGACTCACTTTCTTGCTCAGATGAGAATGGACTCTCTCTTGGCATCAGCTACTCCACGGATGTCGAAAGGAACGATAAGCTTCCGCCATTTTTGCAGCTTCATCAGCTTATGGGCTACGGTTCGGCTACTGAGTTCTTATACCGGCACAGCGATGATATGGATGAAGAACTTGAAGCAACTGAACCGAGCACACCACACCGCAGTAGTCCTGAGGAAGATGAAGCGTACGTTGGAGATGGAATCGAGGAGACAGCCATTGAGGGAGACGAGTCAGCAGGGCGATCGAGAACCAGAAAACCTCCGCTGCATGGATTGCTGAAGATCATGAAGCTGAGGATCCTGAAAACCGGAAGGAAAAACTCAGATGAGCAATTGGAGGCTATTTGGGGTGACATCTCAGGCTTCATCGACTCTTGACACATCGATGTCTTCCATTAGGGTAAAAGCACAGAAGAATTCTACAGAGTGGCCTGTACATAAATAACTGCATTCATTTCCTATGCATGAATTACTCAAGTTGGATATGTTTCAACTCATGCTTTTTGCTGTATGATTATTAAATTCTTCAAGTTAAGACGTATAATATTTGTTGTCTTACTTCATTTTTGCCATGGAAGTTTAGAATTTGAAGAACTATATGTCACTGCATCAAGAAATAAAATATGTGACCACATCAAAAAAATTATATTGAGGATAAATAAGCCACATCATGTTTAGGATTTGAAAGATTATAGGAAGAACAATGAGAGAAATATATTTCTCTTTGTATGTAAAAAGAGAGCCAAGAGAGAAAAGAAACACAGCCACTCAATCCTTTCAACAACTATGGACCATAACACACATAAATAAAGTGAGTAGATCAAGATCTGACAACCCAGCAACAAGTTTCTATTTTCTAATGGCAAAGTGGATGAGGGAACCAACATCTGACTATACATGATGCCAAAGAATGGAAAAAAAAAAATATTCACACATTGTTAATCCCGAAAGACCACATCTTGCATCAACTTCGAAAAGAAACAGATAACAGATACATTTTGTAGCTTAACTAATTCAAGTCTTGCCTGGACCATATAAAAGATCACAATCCTTGAGAATGAACATAAATTTGCAGCTGGTGTGAGCTACTTGCACATCGATAATTTATTTGCAGAAAACATAGAGGTCAAAAAATTTCTAGTTCTAGTATTAGCACTGATAATGTCACACATCAAGCGGCAAAGGGCCCTGATACCACAAGCATGAATTTATCTACTGAAAAAAATCATACTACGTGCCTGAGATTACAACATAGCATCTTACATCAAATATATAAAATACATGCAACCAGCCTAGCATAAAAAGAAAGTATCAATTGTTCAGCAGCTCTTAAATCCCACGAGTTTGGGACAACAAGATAATCAGACAACATAAATAACCATCATGAGCTCAAGTCACCCAATCATACCGATAAAGAAAGGAGTTTAGGACAGCAATCAACAGAACTTCCAGTGGTTATTGCAGTTGACACATGTTACAAAGGTTGTCATTGGCTCATCAGCTGAACGAGTTTGCATCTGATAGTATGTGGTCTTCCTTTGGCCACATCGTCCACATTTGAACTGGTCAGTTGTTGCCTTAGGAGCTGCTCCTCTTTCACATTCAAATAAGGCCTTCTCCTTTATCTGCTTATTTGCACGTTTCCTCTCATCACTGGCCATATCTTCAGCCGTCATATTAACTATTTCTTCAGGCTTCACATGCCCAAGGAGAACTCTTCTCCGGAAGTCTTTGTTATTGTTGTCCTTCAAATTGAACATTATGGATCTGTATTTATGTTTTTGAGCACCAATTGAGGTGCCTAATTTCTTGAACAAAACAGATTCCAAGGCAACAGCTATACGAATTGGGTCACATGCATCAACTTCATCCTGGATGTTTCTCACTTCTTCTGTTTCGCTCTCAGCTGTTTCCTTTGAAACTCTTGAAAAGGCTTCTGCAAGAAGTTCCCGAAGTCTATCTCGCACAGGATTGTTACATTTCACGATTGATGCCAGCTTCAATGAGGCAGTGACAGTTGATGGTGGTTTTCTAGAAAAAATTTCCAGATTTTCGTCCTTGGAAACCCCTTCAAGATTCTGTTTTTCTCCTCCATTTATTTTCTCAAATTTGCTGGAATTGGCCGTCTTCTCTATTCTTACAGATTCAGTTCTGGACACTTTTCCATGCGGTATTTCCTGGTCAAAGTTTAACTTCTCAACCTCAACACTTTTAGGTTTTGACACAACGTTGCCCTCTAAGGATCCAGCTTTTGATATTTTCTGAGACTTGATTTTCACTGCTTGCTCAGTCTTCCTTTCAGCCTTCAAAAGAATTCTTTCCTGTGGGGTGTCAAGTTTTTTATTATCTTTAGATGTTTCCTGAATAACCACATTCTTCCAAAACTGCAGCAGATCAGTTGCCACTGTCCGAATCTTATCCTGGGAATGCTTTGTTAGAAAGCGAAGTCGTTTGCCAACCTGAAATATGACAATAATGAAAGATAAAATAAACTGAGAATACAAGCATGCAGACAGGAAAAAAAATCAAGGTAGTTAAAAAGTCCTAAACGTATGTAGTCGTTATCCAAATCAAGTTAGTTAAAAGGTTGAAAGATGAAGCATGCACTACAAGGAGTAGGCAATGATGATTAGTAAAAAAAAATGACAATTCCACAAGATGATCAACCATGGAAACATCTGCTCAAAGCCAAATGATAGAGCAAACAAAGCAAACAAACTGAAGTTTCTTCCTTTCCAGTGCTCACAGCAATGAACACCATTCACAAGAAAATAATAGAATTCATGTTATCACCAAATATAAATTAACACCAAAGATCCGTCCCTGCTGTCGATTTCAATTGCCATCATCATCCAAGCCTTTTCAAATCAGTATAGTTATTGGTATAGAGAACGACATGAAGTTGACCGCATATCCACCTAGGTCAACTTTCTAGTTTCAATGTCAATTCTTGGCCAATGAAAAATTAGGAATAAAGTGAATTTTCCACCAGAATCAATAAAGCCTGCTTGGCGATTAAAATAATCTACCTCACCTTTTATGTGGAGACAACTAAGAATGAGCATCCAACAGCAAAGATTGAGGATGAATGACAAGGGTCTGTTTTAGATTCCCCAACAATAAAATGATGATGGATACTAAGAAGTTTGTATTGAAGGAAATTACATGATTGGAAACCTAAACTCCACAGTTTTTGGCATCCCACTTTTCAGGATGGTGCTTTTGAGGCTTCCAATGGTAGGAATATAGGAGCTTCTTTTCCGTTGATACTTAGTGAACAATTTACCAAATCATCATACACATAGAAATCCATATATATATATATATGTATATATGTATATGTATATGTATATGTATATATGTATATATGTATATATGTATATGTATATGTATATGTCTATGTATATGTATATGTATATGTATATGTATATATGTATGTATGCATATATGTATATACATATATATACATATGCACACATACACACAAATATAAGTAGCTAACGCAAAAACTTAGGATATATTGTTGTTATTTAACCAGTCACACAATAGCCCATTCCTCTTGACATTTCCACACATTAACATCCAACAAAGTCGCATCCAATCTGTGAATAACACTGCTATCAGTGTCTCTTTCTTCCCTTGCTTTTATATAACAAACAAATTCCTCATTATTTTAGGAAATAATGTGAAGAAAATCAGAACTTGGAAAATTTCAGCAAATAGGAGTAGCAAGGACTGTCAGAAAAGGTAAAATATCTCCTTTCAAACCAAAAGCAGTAAAAAGTCTAGACAATTTAGTATAATTTACACCAGACTGTGAATAAGCGTGTCTCACATAGGGCAAATACGTTATACAAATGCTATCTGATGCAATTCCTAGAATGTATATAGGCAGCTCTATGAGTCTCCACCATAGCAGAGACTGGTTATGTGACTATAAATAACAAGTTCAAGAATCTCAATCTGATCATGAGGGATGAAGACTAAATATTTTTTCCATAAGCTTCCTAGATCAAGTGCGACTCACTACCTTCGAATTATTAAAAAGAATGCGTTTTTAATTAATCTCTTCCAATCATCAATATTTCAGGAATCAGTACTTCTGAAAGTAAAGATATCGTGAGAACAAAGGTAAAAGAGAAAAACGTCATAAAAAAACCGTTCCATAAAGTTCAAAACTCCCCATTTGGATTTGCACCAGCTTCACATGTCACGGAAATACTCTTCCCCTTAAACCTAGTTAATGCTTCAAATGAAAAGCCACACATCTCCAACAGCAACAATGTCAAAATAGGTTAAGAAATATACAAAGAACAAATCTTTCTCCGAGAAAACAACCGCAACTACAGATATCCGATCGAATACTTCTCTCAACATAAAATGTAGGGGAGGCAAAACCTGGGTAGCCACCAGATCCTTCGTGGTGACCGGCATCTTCTTCAACCGCCGGAGCGCATCGACGCACCGATCCACCTCCGACGACCCCCGGCCATCCTCCGCCGCCTCCGCGGCTTTCTTCGCGGCCTCGAACGTCTCCAAGAGTTCCGTCTCCATTAGGTTTGGTATCAAAACTCATAAACCGAAAAATTGGGGAGGCAATCGGATGGAAATCAAAACAAAAAAGACTTCGAAATGCAAAGAAAATGCCGAGACAGGTAGATAGACCACATAAACCCTAAACCATAAGAGTGCTGCGACGGGGGAGCTTTGGATTTCTCGCCGCCGGTAAGGTACTCGCTCATTGGTCTCTCAGCGTGGAGCGTACACTGTTTGCGTTTCAAAATATGTATTATATATATATATATATATATATATATATATATATATATATATATATATGAGATATAGGGTTATAGTGGCAAACGCCGGAACAGGGCTGACCCGACCAAGCGTTACTGGGTCGGATCCTGAATTCGATCCGCTTATGGATCCGTATCGATATTTGATAACGGATCCAGAAGAACACGATCCGTGGAGGATCCAAATTGGTTTGAGCCCCACCAGCAGCTGCATCATCATCATTTTCTATCATCAAATTTTGCTTGCCATTTGTATTAAGTTAATAGCAAAATTGCATCCAGAATTGCTAGATTCCTATTTTGCTCCTCCAAATTTAAGTTCAGCGTATGTATTAATATATATATTCTTTATATGTTTACAACATTCGGAAACTTGGATATACACCATTAATGTCAATCTACCTCACTTGATGTTAACATAATAGCATTACATCTTTAATTCACATTCATATCATAAAAACAAAACATTGCATGCATCTCTCTTTTAAATCACTAAACTGTTCGACAAATCTCGATTCCTCAAGAACTTTTTATGATGAAGGCTGGCTACTGGACTTGCAACAACTCATTGAAATCTCGGAATCAAACTTCATTAGTAATCTAATGTCTCTTGTTCTTACCACAGGAGACATCGAATACTAATCCCACTCGAAGGGATTGCGGTGTTTGCTGATGGCCAAAAGTGGAACAGATGCTTCTGTACAAAAAGTGGAAGCAGACTGCATTGCAGCCATTCTGAACTTACAAGTCATTGTTTAGTGCTGCTGTTTCTGCCTGAAGCTCCATGAAGGACAAGAAAGAAAGATTTTGTAGTCCACAGCTTGGAATAAATAGCCAGTGCGTACAGTATTCTTCTATGTCAAGGGTGGGGTGGCCCTCCTGCATCAGGTGGTCCTCGTGGTGGGAACTAGAATTGCTTTCAGAGTTTGTTCCATTGTGATTTTCCCATCAGGAGAGGGCACAAAAGCAAGCCATTACTTTCCTGCGTTGACAGCTGAATCGTCCAGCTACTTGTGTTTGGTTGTAGGACTGGTTGAAGTCAGTTCACGGAGTTCGTCTCCTGGATATGCGTTGCTCGGCTTCCTTGCTTTGCACTATGTGATACGAACTGGCAATCTCGGTGCAGAAGACTTGAAAGAGAAATCCACGCAGTCACCTCGCAAGCATGAAGCGTTCGTTCATGGTCTGTTGGATGCTCCTTTTCACGACCTCAACACGGCCTTCTTCTTCTTCATCTCCTTCTCGGCAGGTGGGCGTGGGATGATAGTTACCGCTGAACTCCAGCAAGGTGGAATGGCATTGTCATCCGTACCATTTGATGTCTCAGCAATCAGCATGGTTCTGATGACAGAGTCAGCATCATCTTTGTGGCTTCCTCCATCAACAGCAGCAACTCTCATCAGCATGTGAAGTAGCCTCTCGGATTCTTCCGAGAGATGCGTACCAGAGAGGACCGGTTGATATGGTTCCTTCACTTCACACCGGAGGCCTGCTGCATTTATATATGTACAAGAGAGATCGGAGAGGATGACCCGTTGCCACGTAAATATTACGTTCTTATTATGGAACATAAAGTGGCTGGTACGATCATAGCCGTCCATCAAATGCCCCCACTGCCCATCTCGTCCATTTCAGCAGCACCGGCACGTTACTTGCAACCCACCGCAAATCCCAAGTCCCCAACTACCATCACATCACCATCCCCACCCCTTTCCAAACTTTATATCTCGTGCAATTCGATTGATGTGATAGCCGGATTCATGGTAAGATAATATATTGAATGGGCATGATCCATCACCTCCAATCGACGGCCGTGATACTGTGTTTGACGACCGCGATCTCCTCGTAAAATAACACCCGCAGCCAATCCCCTCTCGCGTTCGTGCAGCCGATAAATATCCTCCCCCGTTGGGTCAACGCACCGAATCATGACCGTCCACCGCCGGGGCCGATCACGGGGACCGTCCAATGCGCTGGCGGACCAACCGCCACTACGCCATTCCCTGGCTGGGCCCCGCCGCTTGCACGGCTGAGATCGACCCCGGCGGTGCGGTCACCCCATGATGAAACTGACGCGTGCCACGCAGCTCGGGTTCACCGGAGGTCCTACGCGCTCTCTCCGATCGGACGGGCGGGATTCGATCATATTCGGTCATCAGGACCGTTGCGAGACCCGTCGTGAAGAGTTCGTGCGTGCGCTGGTATTAATTGTTGCATCGGCTTTCCCCCTTCTTTTTTATTTATTTGCTTCCTTTATTGGCTCTCCCTCTCTCTCGACTTCTTTACTGTTTGCAGGTCCTTTTTCTTCTCTCCTTTGACGGAGAAGATATCATCACCTCTGCATGAAAACTCCTCCTACCACTTCTCTTGAACCCTCCTTCGCCGCCGCCTTCGCCGCCATCGAGTTCGCGCGAGAGGATATGGGTTTCTTTCGAGGCGGCGGAAGTGATCGCCAAGGGAAGCAAAAGGAGGTATCTTGCCCGTGTACCTTGACTTGCAAGCGGGGGCATGAATTTCTTTTAGCCTTCTGCTTGAAGTATGACGGTTTCGAATTTTCTGGATGTGGTTTTAGTGAGGAGGACTGCGATTTGATCTTGCCGGGGGGGCGGGGGTGTGAGATTGGGAGGAATTACAGATGGCGACGAGGAGGTGTATGAACGCTGCGTGCGGGGTGACGGAGCCAGGGGGAGAGTGGAGGAGGGGGTGGGGACTAAGATCGGGTGGTTTTGCTATGCTATGCGTCAAGTGCGGGTATTAAAGTCTCAGCTTTCATGCTTATGTGAATTTGATATTGGGTCCATAAGTTATTTTGATAATTGGGCTTCTGAAGTACCAGTCGGAGGTTGTTCTATAATTGGTTTGGTCTGGCATTCGGAGTCAGGATTGAGGCTTTTGTTCTGCGATTTTGCTATCTATAATCCGATTTCTTCTGTAATTTTTCTTCCTGGTGGTATTTTTACTGAGTCATGTCATGCCAGTATGTATTTGTCAGTTTGGGCTGCTTAGAATTTTGTTAATTTCAGTTTTTTAGGAATTAAATAATTTCAGCTTTTATACTTGTTTTCAAATGGAAATTTGCCCTTGGATGTTTGGAGTTTTGATTTTTGCCTTTTTTTGGTTTAACTTGACCGAGTTTAAATGAATAAAATCAGGTACATTCTGTTTAGTCGTTTATAAAACATATCTCTAGTAAGATTATTAAGAATTTTTGTGAGATGGTGTTTTCATGTAGGTCTTTGAATACTTTTTGAGTGTATGTTTTTGATGTGAAGTGTGTAACACGTGCTTTGTTGAGTGGAAATTATGGTGTGGGTGTTGCTGCAAAGTTAGCATGCAATAATTTGTGTTAAATTCTCTTTTTATAGACTTATTCAAACTTAGTACGATATAAGTTTGCATATACCAACATTTCTGGCCTATTAAATTACAGATTTAGAGTTGATTATCTGCTGCAATACAGACAGCAACATGGACACGCTGTAGGAACATGTCTTTGTCATCTTGATGACATTAGACAATGTTTCAAGGAGTGATATCAGGTTAATGATTGTATTTGAATATTTGTTTGCAGATATTTGAATTTTAAGAAGTTAGGCCTAAGTTCTTGTTACCATCGTGGAAGTTTGGTAGACTCACTATAAGAGTACATACCACATTTCACTGATCATGTGTTTGGAAATCTAATTCTAAGATAACTAAAATCACTACTAAAGTAAGGTTGCTGACATACACCTAAAAGACTAAAGGTTAATAATCTTTCTCTGTCATTGAACATGGTCATTGTATACATAATTTTTCGAGGAATGTTGCGCTAGGAGGTTATTATGTACTACTGCTTGAAATGGTACTTTTATGTCATTGATACTCAAAGAGAGTATGTTATCACAAACTTGCAAGTTTAGACAACCCGGTGATTCTTCGGAAAAAAAACTAGACGGACATATGAGACCAATGTTCTAGAATTTTTTTTTAAATTTGAAGTAAATCAATTTTTAGGCTGTTGATCTTTTGTCTTTGATGTGTAGTCAAGTTGACATCTGAATTTTGGAAGCCATAGCCCTTTTCTTTGCAATATTGTAACTGTGTGGTTTTTGTTAATCCAGCTACTTTCTGACAGACTCTTTTGGCAATATGAATGTTGAATTTATGCTGTTACTATAATATTGTGATGTACTATACTTAAATCAGGTTGGCATATGAGCAATTAGCTTTCTGTGACATTTTTCACCAGAAAGAGTCTGGGTGGAGGGAGTGTTCTTCTTGTGGCAAGGTAATGTGGATTTGTAAGCTTGGGCATATATTTCCATGAGTTCTTCTTATCAACTATTTATGTATGATAGATGTTGCAAAAAATGTTACTTGCAGCGCTTACATTGTGGATGCATTGCTTCAAAATCTTCCTTTGATCTACTTGATATTGGAGGAGTTCAGTGCATTGGCTGCATGAAGAACCCTGAAGCACCTTTTGTAAGATCGTATATCTAATATAAGCTGCATGCAGAATATATGCTGCAATTGAGATATTAGTCTTCACTTATTTCTAACATATTTTTGCAATGCAGTACATGATCTTTGCTTAACTTCTTGTAACATCATCTGTACTGTGTACTAAATTTCTCCTTTCAGATGCCAAGTGAAGTAGTTCAAAATTTTTTGTCTCAACACCATCAAGCGGTCTTTGCTCTCTCAACTAGATGTTCAAAAGAAAATGATACTGATACAGCAGTAGTTAGTCGTGCCTGCGAAATGTCCACCACTACTGCTGATAGTAAAATTGATGTTGGTGCTTTTGTTAAGGGAAAGGGTATGAGCAATGTGGATGTAGAGCAGAGTGAGAGTGAAATCAGATCGTTTGGGCATATCAAGTGGGAGCAACAGTCTCCTGACATAGGAATTGCAAGTTTCTCAAACAGATATCAAGGTCCAGTAGTGTCTTCCCAAATATCCCAACTAGATGAGAAGGATTTTGTGATAGATAAGTCTATAAGTGAGTCACTAGCCCAGGCTTGTCTTAGTATGAGCTTGGGAAATACAAACCAAGGCAGCAACATGGAATCATGTTCTAGTGCAGAAAGGCCACTTCTTGCGCTCCCTATGGCTTGTTCAGTAGCTGAAGGAAAGGATGAAAGAAAATCGTTGTCTTTCTTTCAACAGTTGCCAAGGGCTCGTTTTCTTGCAAAGCCTCCAAAGACAAGTAATCGAGCTTTTTCAGATGCATCTAGGAGTGCACTTCCATATATGCGAGTTGCAAGGCCACCTGCCGAGGGCCGTAATCAATTACTTCCACGTTATTGGCCAAGAATTACAGACCAAGAACTACAACAAATATCTGGAGAGTATCCAAAAATTAAGTGCAGTAGCATGTGGATTGGCTGCTCTTTGTGATTTGTTATCATTAATTCATATTGACAGTTTCTTTATGTATCCTTAATATTCTCTGTTTTTTCCTTAATTCTTCTGTCCATGAAAGTTCAAATTCCACCATAGTGCCGCTATTTGAGAAGGTTCTGAGTGCTAGTGATGCAGGTCGTATTGGCCGTTTAGTTCTTCCAAAAGCTTGTGCAGAGGTAATAATCAAATTTGTTTGATTCAATTTCAACAAGTGTTGCTCTTTAATCCATTTGCCTAATTAGATAACAAAGTGGTCTTGGATAACCTCAGATGGAGAAATGACTCAAATTAGTTCTTTGAACATGTCATACTAAGCATTGCTTTATATCAGACTCGCCACGTTTACCAGGTCTTGTCATCTAGAATGTTACTTACCTCCTTGATTACCCAGATATTTCTGGCGGCATATGGAATTTTAGTCACTTTTGTGATTAGTTTGTTCTCTTGACTATATAGATATGTAATTGAAGACATTAAGATTTAACATCCACCACTACCTAGGTTTATTAAATTTTTATGACTGTTCACGTTTCGTTAAATGGATCTGATAGCCCTAGAATTTCAAACATCAAATATTATGAAACTTTTAGATATCTGGGGAGCTGCATATTTTATTTTCTAAGGACCCATTTCCCACCCTGCTTCTGGCCTAGACATTCTGAGATAAGATGAGCCTTGTATCATAAATGCTAACTGGGTAATTGGTAGCCAAATTGTATCTCTAAGTAGGGTGCACTTTTGTTTGTCTATTTCTTTTTTTGTATAATATGCTATCTTTTAGACATCTGGGGATCCAACGGAATTGTTAACTGTTACCTACTTGCTATTTGTATTTGTTAGATAACTCTATTTCTTTTTAACCTTTTGAGGTTTGCTTCCTTGGTGTTTCTTAAAGGCATATTTTCCTCATATTTCTCAACCGGAAGGTGTTCCATTAACAATTCAAGATACGAAGGGCAAAGAATGGCATTTTCAGTTTAGATTTTGGCCAAATAACAACAGTAGAATGTATGTCTTAGAAGGTGTTACTCCTTGCATACAGTCTCTTCAGCTGCAAGCTGGTGATACAGGTAATTAGATTTCATGCATCTCCTTCAAAATATTGCTCAGCATATGTGAAGGCTATAGACACCATTTCACTATGTTTCCAAGCTAAATTTTGAGAAAGATATCTATCCCAAGTCATCCTTGGACGAAGCATACTTATTTTTTTCTTGTGCGAAGACAGGAATCAATCCTTGCTCAAGGATCAT
>NW_027020459.1:0-2500 GCF_036884655.1 Musa acuminata AAA Group
CCAAAAACGGGCCAAAACTGGCCATTTTTGGCTGCGCGAGCGAGCGGCGAGCGGCGGACAGCGAGCGAAGCGAGAGGCAGCACCGTCCCTGCTATACGAAAGCCCCATCCAGCCCTGTGCCACCCGGGGGGTTCCAGGGTGCTGAGATGGCTGACGTTTTGCTCCGCTCTCGACGGTCACCGCGCAACGCAAGAACAGGCCAAAAACTGGCCAAAACGGCCCAAAAACGGGCCAAAACTGGCCATTTTTGGCTGCAGCGAGCGAGCGGCGAGCGGCGGACAGCGAGCGAAGCGAGAGGCAGCACCGTCCCTGCTATACGAAAGCCCCATCCAGCCCTGTGCCACCCGGGGGGTTCCAGGGTGCTGAGATGGCTGACGTTTTGCTCCGCTCTCGACGGTCACCGCGCAACGCAAGAACAGGCCAAAAACTGGCCAAAACGGCCCAAAAACGGGCCAAAACTGGCCATTTTTGGCTGCGCGAGCGAGCGGCGAGCGGCGGACAGCGAGCGAAGCGAGAGGCAGCACCGTCCCTGCTATACGAAAGCCCCATCCAGCCCTGTGCCACCCGGGGGGTTCCAGGGTGCTGAGATGGCTGACATTTTGCTCCGCTCACGACGGTCGCCGCGGCACACAAGAACAGCCCAAAAACAGGCCAAAACAGCCCAAAAACGGGCCAAAACTGGCCATTTTTGGCTGCGCGAGCGAGCAGCGAGCGGCGGACAGCGAGCGAAGCGAGAGGCAGCACCGTCCCTGCTATACGAAAGCCCCATCCAGCCCTGTGCCACCCGGGGGGTTCCAGGGTGCTGAGATGGCTGACGTTTTGCTCCGCTCACGACGGTCGCCGCGGCACGCAAGAACAGGCCAAAAACTGGCCAAAACAGCCCAAAAACGGGCCAAAACTGGCCATTTTTTGCTGCGCGAGCGAGCGGAGAGCGGCGAACAGCGAGCGAAGCGCGAGGCAGCACCGTCCCTGCTATACGAAAGCCCCATCCAGCCCTGTGCCACCCGGGGGGTTCCAGGGTGCTGAGATGGCTGACATTTTGCTCCGCTCACGACGGTCACCGCGCCACACAAGAACAGCCCAAAAACAGGCCAAAACAGCCCAAAAACGGGCCAAAACTGGCCATTTTTGGCTGCGCGAGCGAGCGGCGAGCGGCGAACAGCGAGCGAAGCGAGAGGCAGCACCGTCCCTGCTATACGAAAGCCCCATCCAGCCCTGTGCCACCCGGGGGGTTCCAGGGTGCTGAGATGGCTGACGTTTTGCTCCGCTCACGACGGTCACCGCACCACGCAAGAACAGGCCAAAAACTGGCCAAAACAGCCCAAAAACGGGCCAAAACTGGCCATTTTTGGCTGCGCGAGCGAGCGGCGAGCGGCGAACAGCGAGCGAAGCGAGAGGCAGCACCGTCCCTGCTATACGAAAGCCCCATCCAGCCCTGTGCCACCCGGGGGGTTCCAGGGTGCTGAGATGGCTGACGTTTTGCTCCGCTCTCGACGGTCACCGCGCAATGCAAGAACAGGCCAAAAACTGGCCAAAACGGCCCAAAAAGGGCCAAAACTGGCCATTTTTGGCTGCGCGAGCGGCGAGCGGCGGACAGCGAGCGAAGCGAGAGGCAGCACCGTCCCTGCTATACGAAAGCCCCATCCAGCCCTGTGCCACCCGGGGGGTTCCAGGGTGCTGAGATGGCTGACGTTTTGCTCCGCTCTCGACGGTCACCGCGCAATGCAAGAACAGGCCAAAAACTGGCCAAAACGGCCCAAAAACGGGCCAAAACTGGCCATTTTTGGCTGCGCGAGCGAGCGGCGAGCGGCGGACAGCGAGCGAAGCGAGAGGCAGCACCGTCCCTGCTATACGAAAGCCCCATCCAGCCCTGTGCCACCCGGGGGGTTCCAGGGTGCTGAGATGGCTGACGTTTTGCTCCGCTCTCGACGGTCACCGCGCAATGCAAGAACAGGCCAAAAACTGGCCAAAACGGCCCAAAAACGGGCCAAAACTGGCCATTTTTGGCTGCACGAGCGAGCGGCGAGCGGCGGACAGCGAGCGAAGCGAGAGGCAGCACCGTCCCTGCTATACGAAAGCCCCATCCAGCCCTGTGCCACCCGGGGGGTTCCAGGGTGCTGAGATGGCTGACGTTTTGCTCCGCTCTCGACGGTCACCGCGCAATGCAAGAACAGGCCAAAAACTGGCCAAAACGGCCCAAAAACGGGCCAAAACTGGCCATTTTTGGCTGCACGAGCGAGCGGCGAGCGGCGGACAGCGAGCGAAGCGAGAGGCAGCACCGTCCCTGCTATACGAAAGCCCCATCCAGCCCTGTGCCACCCGGGGGGTTCCAGGGTGCTGAGATGGCTGACGTTTTGCTCCGCTCTCGACGGTCACCGCGCAATGCAAGAACAGGCCAAAAACTGGCCAAAACGGCCCAAAAACGGGCCAAAACTGGCCATTTTTGGCTGCACGAGCGAGCGGCGAGCGGCGGACAGCGAGCGAAGCGAGAGGCAGCACC
>NW_027020459.1:12500-15000 GCF_036884655.1 Musa acuminata AAA Group
TACGAAAGCCCCATCCAGCCCTGTGCCACCCGGGGGGTTCCAGGGTGCTGAGATGGCTGACGTTTTGCTCCGCTCACGACGGTCACCGCACCACGCAAGAACAGGCCAAAAACTGGCCAAAACAGCCCAAAAACGGGCCAAAACTGGCCATTTTTGGCTGCGCGAGCGAGCGGCGAGCGGCGAACAGCGAGCGAAGCGAGAGGCAGCACCGTCCCTGCTATACGAAAGCCCCATCCAGCCCTGTGCCACCCGGGGGGTTCCAGGGTGCTGAGATGGCTGACGTTTTGCTCCGCTCTCGACGGTCACCGCGCAATGCAAGAACAGGCCAAAAACTGGCCAAAACGGCCCAAAAACGGGCCAAAACTGGCCATTTTTGGTCTGCGCGAGCGGCGAGCGGCGGACAGCGAGCGAAGCGAGAGGCAGCACCGTCCCTGCTATACGAAAGCCCCATCCAGCCCTGTGCCACCCGGGGGGTTCCAGGGTGCTGAGATGGCTGACGTTTTGCTCCGCTCTCGACGGTCACCGCGCAATGCAAGAACAGGCCAAAAACTGGCCAAAACGGCCCAAAAACGGGCCAAAACTGGCCATTTTTGGCTGCGCGAGCGAGCGGCGAGCGGCGGACAGCGAGCGAAGCGAGAGGCAGCACCGTCCCTGCTATACGAAAGCCCCATCCAGCCCTGTGCCACCCGGGGGGTTCCAGGGTGCTGAGATGGCTGACGTTTTGCTCCGCTCTCGACGGTCACCGCGCAATGCAAGAACAGGCCAAAAACTGGCCAAAACGGCCCAAAAACGGGCCAAAACTGGCCATTTTTGGCTGCACGAGCGAGCGGCGAGCGGCGGACAGCGAGCGAAGCGAGAGGCAGCACCGTCCCTGCTATACGAAAGCCCCATCCAGCCCTGTGCCACCCGGGGGGTTCCAGGGTGCTGAGATGGCTGACGTTTTGCTCCGCTCTCGACGGTCACCGCGCAATGCAAGAACAGGCCAAAAACTGGCCAAAACGGCCCAAAAACGGGCCAAAACTGGCCATTTTTGGCTGCACGAGCGAGCGGCGAGCGGCGGACAGCGAGCGAAGCGAGAGGCAGCACCGTCCCTGCTATACGAAAGCCCCATCCAGCCCTGTGCCACCCGGGGGGTTCCAGGGTGCTGAGATGGCTGACGTTTTGCTCCGCTCTCGACGGTCACCGCGCAATGCAAGAACAGGCCAAAAACTGGCCAAAACGGCCCAAAAACGGGCCAAAACTGGCCATTTTTGGCTGCACGAGCGAGCGGCGAGCGGCGGACAGCGAGCGAAGCGAGAGGCAGCACCGTCCCTGCTATACGAAAGCCCCATCCAGCCCTGTGCCACCCGGGGGGTTCCAGGGTGCTGAGATGGCTGACGTTTTGCTCCGCTCTCGACGGTCACCGCGCAATGCAAGAACAGGCCAAAAACTGGCCAAAACGGCCCAAAAACGGGCCAAAACTGGCCATTTTTGGCTGCACGAGCGAGCGGCGAGCGGCGGACAGCGAGCGAAGCGAGAGGCAGCACCGTCCCTGCTATACGAAAGCCCCATCCAGCCCTGTGCCACCCGGGGGGTTCCAGGGTGCTGAGATGGCTGACGTTTTGCTCCGCTCTCGACGGTCACCGCGCAATGCAAGAACAGGCCAAAAACTGGCCAAAACGGCCCAAAAACGGGCCAAAACTGGCCATTTTTGGCTGCGCGAGCGAGCGGCGAGCGGCGGACAGCGAGCGAAGCGAGAGGCAGCACCGTCCCTGCTATATACGAAAGCCCCATCCAGCCCTGTGCCACCCGGGGGGTTCCAGGGTGCTGAGATGGCTGACGTTTTGCTCCGCTCACGACGGTCACCGCACCACGCAAGAACGGACCATAAACAGGCCAAAACAGCCCAAAAACGGGCCAAAACTGGTCATTTTTGGCTGCGCGAGCGAGCGGCGAGCGGCGAACAGCGAGCGAAGCGTGAGGCAGCACCGTCCCTGCTATACGAAAGCCCCATCCAGCCCTGTGCCACCCGGGGGGTTCCAGGGTGCTGAGATGGCTGACGTTTTGCTCCGCTCACGACGGTCACCGCGCCATGCAAGAACGGACCAAAAACAGGCCAAAACAGCCCAAAAACGGGCCAAAACTGGCCATTTTTGGCTGAGCGAGCGAGCGGTGAGCGGCGAACAGCGAGCGAAGCGAGAGGCAGCACCGTCCCTGCTATACGAAAGCCCCATCCAGCCCTGTGCCACCCGGGGGGTTCCAGGGTGCTGAGATGGCTGACGTTTTGCTCCGCTCACGACGGTCGCCGTGCCACGCAAGAACGGACCAAAAACAGGCCAAAACAGCCCAAAAACGGGCCAAAACTGGCCATTTTAGGTTGCGCGAGCGAGCGGCGAGCGGCGAACAGCGAGCGAAGCGTGAGGCAGCACCGTCCCTGCTATACGAAAGCCCCATCCAGCCCTGTGCCACCCGGGGGGTTCCAAGGTGCTGAGATGGCTGACGTTTTGCTCCGCTCACGACG
>NW_027020460.1:20000-22500 GCF_036884655.1 Musa acuminata AAA Group
GGTGGCACAGGGCTGGATGGGGCTTTCGTATAGCAGGGACGGTGCTGCCTCTCGCTTCGCTCGCTGTTCGCCGCTCACCGCTCGCTCGCTCAGCCAAAAATGGCCAGTTTTGGCCCGTTTTTGGGCTGTTTTGGCCTGTTTTTGGTCCGTTCTTGCATGGCGCGGTGACCGTCGTGAGCGGAGCAAAACGTCAGCCATCTCAGCACCCTGGAACCCCCCGGGTGGCACAGGGCTGGATGGGGCTTTCGTATAGCAGGGACGGTGCTGCCTCACGCTTCGCTCGCTGTTCGCCGCTCGCCGCTCGCTCGCGCAGCCAAAAATGACCAGTTTTGGCCCGTTTTTGGGCTGTTTTGGCCTGTTTATGGTCCGTTCTTGCGTGGTGCGGTGACCGTCGTGAGCGGAGCAAAACGTCAGCCATCTCAGCACCCTGGAACCCCCCGGGTGGCACAGGGCTGGATGGGGCTTTCGTATATAGCAGGGACGGTGCTGCCTCTCGCTTCGCTCGCTGTCCGCCGCTCGCCGCTCGCTCGCGCAGCCAAAAATGGCCAGTTTTGGCCCGTTTTTGGGCCGTTTTGGCCAGTTTTTGGCCTGTTCTTGCATTGCGCGGTGACCGTCGAGAGCGGAGCAAAACGTCAGCCATCTCAGCACCCTGGAACCCCCCGGGTGGCACAGGGCTGGATGGGGCTTTCGTATAGCAGGGACGGTGCTGCCTCTCGCTTCGCTCGCTGTCCGCCGCTCGCCGCTCGCTCGTGCAGCCAAAAATGGCCAGTTTTGGCCCGTTTTTGGGCCGTTTTGGCCAGTTTTTGGCCTGTTCTTGCATTGCGCGGTGACCGTCGAGAGCGGAGCAAAACGTCAGCCATCTCAGCACCCTGGAACCCCCCGGGTGGCACAGGGCTGGATGGGGCTTTCGTATAGCAGGGACGGTGCTGCCTCTCGCTTCGCTCGCTGTCCGCCGCTCGCCGCTCGCTCGTGCAGCCAAAAATGGCCAGTTTTGGCCCGTTTTTGGGCCGTTTTGGCCAGTTTTTGGCCTGTTCTTGCATTGCGCGGTGACCGTCGAGAGCGGAGCAAAACGTCAGCCATCTCAGCACCCTGGAACCCCCCGGGTGGCACAGGGCTGGATGGGGCTTTCGTATAGCAGGGACGGTGCTGCCTCTCGCTTCGCTCGCTGTCCGCCGCTCGCCGCTCGCTCGTGCAGCCAAAAATGGCCAGTTTTGGCCCGTTTTTGGGCCGTTTTGGCCAGTTTTTGGCCTGTTCTTGCATTGCGCGGTGACCGTCGAGAGCGGAGCAAAACGTCAGCCATCTCAGCACCCTGGAACCCCCCGGGTGGCACAGGGCTGGATGGGGCTTTCGTATAGCAGGGACGGTGCTGCCTCTCGCTTCGCTCGCTGTCCGCCGCTCGCCGCTCGCTCGTGCAGCCAAAAATGGCCAGTTTTGGCCCGTTTTTGGGCCGTTTTGGCCAGTTTTTGGCCTGTTCTTGCATTGCGCGGTGACCGTCGAGAGCGGAGCAAAACGTCAGCCATCTCAGCACCCTGGAACCCCCCGGGTGGCACAGGGCTGGATGGGGCTTTCGTATAGCAGGGACGGTGCTGCCTCTCGCTTCGCTCGCTGTCCGCCGCTCGCCGCTCGCTCGCGCAGCCAAAAATGGCCAGTTTTGGCCCGTTTTTGGGCCGTTTTGGCCAGTTTTTGGCCTGTTCTTGCATTGCGCGGTGACCGTCGAGAGCGGAGCAAAACGTCAGCCATCTCAGCACCCTGGAACCCCCCGGGTGGCACAGGGCTGGATGGGGCTTTCGTATAGCAGGGACGGTGCTGCCTCTCGCTTCGCTCGCTGTCCGCCGCTCGCCGCTCGCGCAGCCAAAAATGGCCAGTTTTGGCCCGTTTTTGGGCCGTTTTGGCCAGTTTTTGGCCTGTTCTTGCATTGCGCGGTGACCGTCGAGAGCGGAGCAAAACGTCAGCCATCTCAGCACCCTGGAACCCCCCGGGTGGCACAGGGCTGGATGGGGCTTTCGTATAGCAGGGACGGTGCTGCCTCTCGCTTCGCTCGCTGTTCGCCGCTCGCCGCTCGCTCGCGCAGCCAAAAATGGCCAGTTTTGGCCCGTTTTTGGGCTGTTTTGGCCAGTTTTTGGCCTGTTCTTGCGTGGTGCGGTGACCGTCGTGAGCGGAGCAAAACGTCAGCCATCTCAGCACCCTGGAACCCCCCGGGTGGCACAGGGCTGGATGGGGCTTTCGTATAGCAGGGACGGTGCTGCCTCTCGCTTCGCTCGCTGTTCGCCGCTCGCCGCTCGCTCGCGCAGCCAAAAATGGCCAGTTTTGGCCCGTTTTTGGGCTGTTTTGGCCTGTTTTTGGGCTGTTCTTGTGTGGCGCGGTGACCGTCGTGAGCGGAGCAAAATGTCAGCCATCTCAGCACCCTGGAACCCCCCGGGTGGCACAGGGCTGGATGGGGCTTTCGTATAGCAGGGACGGTGCTGCCTCGCGCTTCGCTCGCTGTTCGCCGCTCTCCGCT
>NW_027020460.1:32500-40000 GCF_036884655.1 Musa acuminata AAA Group
AGGGTGCCGCACGCCTTAGGCAATTCCAGCTAAGGTCGTGACATTGTGGTATCAGAGCGGGCAAGCTCTTCGATCGAACAGCGAACGAACTTCGCAACTTCGCCATGGCAAAGCATCGTGGCGAATCAAGCAAGACGGGGCAGGCCGGACCCTTGCCCCAAGCAGCCGCAGGTGGGCTGCATGTGCACACTCGCTCTCATGCTGTTGGAGCCGCTCATGAGGATCGCGGCAGCGAACAGGATGAGCGAGAAGTTGGCAACTCTCCGCGAGCGGAGGAAGCGCAATCTGGTGCGCTAACTGGGAAAAAGAGTCATAAGGAGAGACTCACGACGGCGGAAACCCGCCTGGATGTTCTGGAAGCGAGCATGGAGGAACTCTACCATGGCCAACAAAGACTTGTTGGGGTAGAGAGCTCGCAAGAGGAAGCGGAGTCCAGGATCGACAAGGTCGAGGCCCTAGTCGACCGACTGTCCGATGACACCAAGGACTCCGTGCAGCACTTACAAGATGTTGTGGCGGAACTCACGGCGAAGGTGGCTATGCTCACAAGAACGCTAAATGCGGGAGGAGGCAACACCCGCGTTGCACCGCCACAAAACTTGAGGGCACCTGAGCCCCATGGATACGGAGGGGCCAGAGATGCCAAGGAGCTCGAGAACTTTCTGTTTGACATGGAACAATACTTCCGAGCTACGAGACCCGATTCTGAAGATACCAAAGTTTCAATAGCAACAATGTATCTGAACGGAGATGCGAAACTTTGGTGGCGAACTCGTTGGGAGGAAATCCAACAAGGTCGGTGTCGAGTCGACACATGGGAAGACTTGAAGCGAGAGTTGAGAACTCAGTTCCTACCGGAGAACACAGAGTTCGTCGCAAGAAGGAAGTTGAGACAACTCCGCCAAAGTACCACCATCCGAGACTATGTAAAGCAGTTTTCTGCACTGATGCTGGACATACAGGACATGTCCGAGAAGGACAAGTTGTTCAGTTTCCTTGATGGTTTGAAACCATGGGCTCAGCAAGAGCTGAATCGAAGGAATGTTACCGACGTGGTCGGGGCAATTGCAGCTGCAGAAAGGCTCACCGACTTCGTTTCCTCTGAAGACCCAGCGAGAAGGAAACAATCTTCAAGCAATCGCCCTCAAAAACATTCTCGAGGGAAGGAGCTCGGGGGCGAACAGAAGAAGAAGAGCTCCCACAAAGGGCCGAACCCAAAAGGCAAGGCCTCGAAACCTGGAGGATGCTTCTTGTGCGGAGGACCGCACATGGTAAGGGAGTGCCCACAGAAGCAGGCACTCAATGCTTTGACAGCTTCTATCCACCCTCCCCGATCGGACAAGGGCAAAGCTGTTGCCCTTAGCTCAAGCAGTTCTGAATCCAGCAGCGACGATGAAGAGTCGCAAGGACCCCGAATGGGAGCAATGCGTTTGTTGAACGCTATGCGGGGTCAAGTGGGGGAGAACATGAAGACGAAGGCACAAAAAGCAGGAAGTAGTGAACTGATGTATGTGGACATCAAGCTGAATGGCCAAACGACCCGTGCAATGGTGGACACGGGCGCTACCCACAACTTCATAGCCGATCGTGAAGCACAGCGACTTGGGTTGACATTGGAGAAGAGCCCAAGCCGAATGAAAGCAGTGAACTCGGAGGCCAGGCGAATCTCCGGATTGGCGAAGGGAGTTCCCATCAGAATCGGGACTTGGAGCGGAACCACCAACATGATGGCCGTGCCACTAGACGACTTCCAAGTGATTCTTGGAATGGAGTTTATGCACGCGGCGAAGTTGGTGCCGATGCCATTCTTGAATTCCCTATGTATGATGGGAGGCGATGACCCCTGTGTGGTGCCCGTCTCTCGGAGAGGAACCAAGGAGCCCCAACATATTTCGGCATTACAATTGAAGAAAGGGGTGCGAAAGGGCGAACTAACATTCGTGGCTGCTATGAAGCTAGAGCCACTCAATGAAGAAGCCATTCAAGAACCTGCTGTGGTGGCCAACGTCCTGAAGGAGTTCAAAGACGTTATGCCACCTGAGTTGCCGAAGACTCTTCCGCCACGCAGAGGCGTGGATCACAGTATTGAGCTGGAGCCAGGAGTGAAGCCTCCAGCGAGACCACCCTATCGCATGGCCCCGCCAGAGTTGGCAGAACTTAGAAAGCAGTTAGGTGAACTGCTAAGCGGTGGTCTCATCCGCAGCTCAAAAGCACCTTTCGGAGCTCCAGTTCTCTTTCAGAAGAAACAAGATGGGAGTCTCCGATTATGCGTCGACTATCGAGCCCTCAACAAAGTAACGGTGAAGAACAAGTATCCCATCCCGCTCATCGCGGACTTGTTCGATCAACTGGGCAAGGCGAAGTATTTCTCAAAACTCGACCTCCGGTCGGGGTATTGGCAGGTGCGCATTGCTGAAGGCGACGAAGCAAAGACTACTTGTGTGACCAGATATGGAGCGTTTGAGTTCTTGGTGATGCCTTTCGGCTTAACCAACGCTCCGGCCACATTCTGTACTCTCATGAACCAGCTATTCAAGGAGTATTTGGATAAGTTCGTGGTCGTCTACTTGGACGATATCGTCGTCTACAGCCAAACGCTCGAGGAGCACGTCAAGCACCTTCGGACGATTTTCAAGGTTCTCAGGGAGAACACGTTGTTCGTAAAAAGGGAGAAATGCTACTTTGCTCAGACTGAGATCCTATTCTTGGGGCATCGAATCGGTGATGGCTCCATTCGGATGGATAAGTCGAAGGTGCAAGCAGTTGCGGAATGGCGAACTCCAAAGAAGGTGCCAGAGTTGAGATCCTTCCTTGGTTTCGTCAACTACTATCGACGCTTCATCGCGGGATATTCGAAGCGGGCAACCCCACTGACGGAGTTGCTGAAGAAGGAGCAGCCTTGGAAGTGGTCTGACAGATGTGAGATAGCATTCCAAGATCTGAAGGCTGCTGTTCTGGAAGAACCAGTGCTCAAATTGCCAAACTATGGAGAGCCCTTTGAAGTCCATACAGATGCTTCGGACTTTGCTATTGGTGGAGTACTCATGCAAGAAGGTCATCCGGTGGCCTACGAGAGCCGCAAACTCAACGAGACCGAGAGGCGGTATCCAGTGCATGAGAAGGAGATGACAGCGGTGATCCACTGCCTACGAGTTTGGCGACACTACCTCCTTGGGTCGCGATTTGTGCTGAGGACAGACAACATCGCCCTGAGTTATTTCCAAACTCAGAAGAAGCTCTCCCCAAAGCAAGCACGGTGGCAGGACTTCCTGGCTGAATTTGATATGGCAATGGAATATAAGCCCGGGAAGGCGAACGTCGTGGCCGATGCACTGAGTCGGAAGGTGGAGTGCGTGAATGCTACACAACTGGAGGGCAGAGGCCAAACAAGTCAGTTACACTCCAACTTCCTTTCCCGAATCAGAGATGGACTGTATAGTGATCCCCAGGCAGTTATCCTGATGCAGCTCATCAAAGAAGGCAAGGCACGACGATTTTGGGTCCAGGAGGGACTTGTTTACACAAAAGGGAATAGGGTTTATGTTCCCCGAGTGGACAACTTAAGGCGTGAACTCTTAAAAGAGTGTCACGATTCCCTTTGGGCTGGACATCCCGGCATTCACAGAACATTGGCTCTCGTGGAGAGGGCCTTCTACTGGCCAAAGATGGGGATTGATGTGGAGGAGTATGTTCGAACATGCCTTACTTGCCAACAAGACAAGGTGGAGCAGCGGAAGCCGGTGGGACTTTTGGAGCCGTTGCCCGTACCAGAAAGGCCATGGGAGAGCATTTCCTTAGACTTCATATCAAGCTTGCCACCTGTAGGGGGACTTGGATCGATACTTGTGGTGGTCGATCGGTTTTCAAAGTATGCAACATTCATTGCTGCTCCCCTACACTGTTCAGCTGAAGAGGCGGCCAGACTGATGATGAAGGGTGTAGTGAAGTATTGGGGAGTCCCACACAATATCATTAGTGATCGAGACGCTCGGTTTCTGGGACGGTTCTGGACCGAGCTATTCAAGTTGTTGGGATCAAAGTTATACTTCTCTACAAGCCTCCACCCCCAGACGGATGGTCAGACTGAAAGAATAAATTCGCTCTTGGAGCAGTATCTCCGGCACTACGTGAGTGCCAATCAACGAGATTGGGTGAAGCTGTTGGACATCGCCCAATTCTCCTACAACTTGCAGCGGAGCTCTGCATCCAACAAGAGCCCCTTCGAAATTATCACAGGACAACAACCGTCGACTCCGCACACTATGGCAATTGGGTATACGGGGAGTAGTCCATCAGCCTACCATTTCGCAAAGGAGTGGCATCGAAATGCCGATATTGCGCGGGCTTACTTGGAGAAGGCGGCAAAACGGATGAAGAAGTGGGCAGACTTGGGAAGGCGACCACAGGAGTTCAAAGTTGGCGATTTGGTGTTGGTAAAGCTCCAACCAGCATCACTCCAATTCTTCAGGAAAAGAGTCCACAAAGGATTGGTGCGTAAGTATGAAGGGCCCTTCCCAATTATCAGCAGGGTAGGCAATGTTTCTTACAAGTTGCAGCTGCCGGCGTGGTTCAAAATTCACAACGTTCTTCACGCCAGCAACCTGAAGGCCTACCATTCAGATCCGCAAGATGCTTCTCGAAGTGTTCCAACTCGGCTACCTCCCATCACAGCCTCCTACGAGAAGCGAGTGGAAACCATTCTGGCGGATCGCAAGATAAAGCTACCCAACGGAGCGGAGCAAACAGAGTACTTGGTGAAGTGGCGAAAGCTTCCCCGAACTGAAGCCAGTTGGGAGCCTGAAGACGCCCTGCGACATGAAGAAGACGTCATCAACAACTACCAACAAGCGTCGACGAGGACGTCGACAGTTTAAGTGGGGGAGAATGTCACGAACGGTCGTCGCGCACCCGCAACAACTTCGTTCAACGAACCGTTCGTCGCTCACACCCGCATGTACAGCTGCTTGACAGCATGTTTTCCCATGGTTTTGGGTCATTTTGCTTGTAAATATGTAAGTTCGAACAAGCTGCAGCGTTGCAAAGCGATCGCTCACCGAACCGAGCAAAACAGCCCCAAAACAGCCCAAAACGGCTCCGTTTTCGCGTGCCGCGGGAGGTGAGCGGAGTGCTGCCTCCGCTCACCAAAACGTCAGCCATCTCAGCACCCAGGAACCCCCCGGGTGGCACATGGCTGGATGGGGCTTCGGTTATATACCGGGCGTTGAACACTCTTTCGCAAGTTCGCACGTGACCTTTACGGGAACTTGGTGTTGCGTCCGGGACCAGGTGAGCGGCTGTTTGTGGGCTTGCAGCTGTTCGTTCATCCTTGAAAGCCTTGCTTTTCCCCCTCTCCCTCTTTTCTCTTGTGCACACAAGGTGTTCGACGAATTGCTTGTAAAGCTTTCCTTTTCGCGAGACTTCGGGACGTGTCCGTTGCTCGTTCTTTCGATCTAACTCTCTGTCTCTTTTACAGGTCCTTCGGGACCTGCGAGAGGTTACAAAGTGGGCTGATCCTTGCGGAGCAAGATCGCAAGGGCGAAGCGCGACTTAGGCAAGGCAAGCTAAGTTCGCGTCTTTGCCGCAAGAGTGACTCGCGACTTAGGCAACGCAAGCTAAGTTCGCGTCGTTGGCCGCAAGGGTGCCGCACGCCTTAGGCAATTCCAGCTAAAGTCGTGACAGGGTGGCACAGGGCTGGATGGGGCTTTCGTATATAGCAGGGACGGTGCTGCCTCTCGCTTCGCTCGCTGTCCGCCGCTCGCCGCTCGCTCGCGCAGCCAAAAATGGCCAGTTTTGGCCCGTTTTTGGGCCGTTTTGGCCAGTTTTTGGCCTGTTCTTGCATTGCGCGGTGACCGTCGAGAGCGGAGCAAAACGTCAGCCATCTCAGCACCCTGGAACCCCCCGGGTGGCACAGGGCTGGATGGGGCTTTCGTATAGCAGGGACGGTGCTGCCTCTCGCTTCGCTCGCTGTCCGCCGCTCGCCGCTCGCTCGTGCAGCCAAAAATGGCCAGTTTTGGCCCGTTTTTGGGCCGTTTTGGCCAGTTTTTGGCCTGTTCTTGCATTGCGCGGTGACCGTCGAGAGCGGAGCAAAACGTCAGCCATCTCAGCACCCTGGAACCCCCCGGGTGGCACAGGGCTGGATGGGGCTTTCGTATAGCAGGGACGGTGCTGCCTCTCGCTTCGCTCGCTGTCCGCCGCTCGCCGCTCGCTCGTGCAGCCAAAAATGGCCAGTTTTGGCCCGTTTTTGGGCCGTTTTGGCCAGTTTTTGGCCTGTTCTTGCATTGCGCGGTGACCGTCGAGAGCGGAGCAAAACGTCAGCCATCTCAGCACCCTGGAACCCCCCGGGTGGCACAGGGCTGGATGGGGCTTTCGTATAGCAGGGACGGTGCTGCCTCTCGCTTCGCTCGCTGTCCGCCGCTCGCCGCTCGCTCGTGCAGCCAAAAATGGCCAGTTTTGGCCCGTTTTTGGGCCGTTTTGGCCAGTTTTTGGCCTGTTCTTGCATTGCGCGGTGACCGTCGAGAGCGGAGCAAAACGTCAGCCATCTCAGCACCCTGGAACCCCCCGGGTGGCACAGGGCTGGATGGGGCTTTCGTATAGCAGGGACGGTGCTGCCTCTCGCTTCGCTCGCTGTCCGCCGCTCGCCGCTCGCTCGTGCAGCCAAAAATGGCCAGTTTTGGCCCGTTTTTGGGCCGTTTTGGCCAGTTTTTGGCCTGTTCTTGCATTGCGCGGTGACCGTCGAGAGCGGAGCAAAACGTCAGCCATCTCAGCACCCTGGAACCCCCCGGGTGGCACAGGGCTGGATGGGGCTTTCGTATAGCAGGGACGGTGCTGCCTCTCGCTTCGCTCGCTGTCCGCCGCTCGCCGCTCGCTCGCGCAGCCAAAAATGGCCAGTTTTGGCCCGTTTTTGGGCCGTTTTGGCCAGTTTTTGGCCTGTTCTTGCATTGCGCGGTGACCGTCGAGAGCGGAGCAAAACGTCAGCCATCTCAGCACCCTGGAACCCCCCGGGTGGCACAGGGCTGGATGGGGCTTTCGTATAGCAGGGACGGTGCTGCCTCTCGCTTCGCTCGCTGTCCGCCGCTCGCCGCTCGCGCAGCCAAAAATGGCCAGTTTTGGCCCGTTTTTGGGCCGTTTTGGCCAGTTTTTGGCCTGTTCTTGCATTGCGCGGTGACCGTCGAGAGCGGAGCAAAACGTCAGCCATCTCAGCACCCTGGAACCCCCCGGGTGGCACAGGGCTGGATGGGGCTTTCGTATAGCAGGGACGGTGCTGCCTCTCGCTTCGCTCGCTGTTCGCCGCTCGCCGCTCGCTCGCGCAGCCAAAAATGGCCAGTTTTGGCCCGTTTTTGGGCTGTTTTGGCCAGTTTTTGGCCTGTTCTTGCGTGGTGCGGTGACCGTCGTGAGCGGAGCAAAACGTCAGCCATCTCAGCACCCTGGAACCCCCCGGGTGGCACAGGGCGGGATGGGGCTTTCGTATAGCAGGGACGGTGCTGCCTCTCGCTTCGCTCG
>NW_027020460.1:50000-52500 GCF_036884655.1 Musa acuminata AAA Group
GCTCGCCGCTCGCTCGTGCAGCCAAAAATGGCCAGTTTTGGCCCGTTTTTGGGCCGTTTTGGCCAGTTTTTGGCCTGTTCTTGCATTGCGCGGTGACCGTCGAGAGCGGAGCAAAACGTCAGCCATCTCAGCACCCTGGAACCCCCCGGGTGGCACAGGGCTGGATGGGGCTTTCGTATAGCAGGGACGGTGCTGCCTCTCGCTTCGCTCGCTGTCCGCCGCTCGCCGCTCGCTCGTGCAGCCAAAAATGGCCAGTTTTGGCCCGTTTTTGGGCCGTTTTGGCCAGTTTTTGGCCTGTTCTTGCATTGCGCGGTGACCGTCGAGAGCGGAGCAAAACGTCAGCCATCTCAGCACCCTGGAACCCCCCGGGTGGCACAGGGCTGGATGGGGCTTTCGTATAGCAGGGACGGTGCTGCCTCTCGCTTCGCTCGCTGTCCGCCGCTCGCCGCTCGCTCGTGCAGCCAAAAATGGCCAGTTTTGGCCCGTTTTTGGGCCGTTTTGGCCAGTTTTTGGCCTGTTCTTGCATTGCGCGGTGACCGTCGAGAGCGGAGCAAAACGTCAGCCATCTCAGCACCCTGGAACCCCCCGGGTGGCACAGGGCTGGATGGGGCTTTCGTATAGCAGGGACGGTGCTGCCTCTCGCTTTGCTCGCTGTCCGCCGCTCGCCGCTCGCTCGCGCAGCCAAAAATGGCCAGTTTTGGCCCGTTTTTGGGCCGTTTTGGCCAGTTTTTGGCCTGTTCTTGCATTGCGCGGTGACCGTCGAGAGCGGAGCAAAACGTCAGCCATCTCAGCACCCTGGAACCCCCCGGGTGGCACAGGGCTGGATGGGGCTTTCGTATAGCAGGGACGGTGCTGCCTCTCGCTTCGCTCGCTGTCCGCCGCTCGCCGCTCGCGCAGCCAAAAATGGCCAGTTTTGGCCCGTTTTTGGGCCGTTTTGGCCAGTTTTTGGCCTGTTCTTGCATTGCGCGGTGACCGTCGAGAGCGGAGCAAAACGTCAGCCATCTCAGCACCCTGGAACCCCCCGGGTGGCACAGGGCTGGATGGGGCTTTCGTATAGCAGGGACGGTGCTGCCTCTCGCTTCGCTCGCTGTTCGCCGCTCGCCGCTCGCTCGCGCAGCCAAAAATGGCCAGTTTTGGCCCGTTTTTGGGCTGTTTTGGCCAGTTTTTGGCCTGTTCTTGCGTGGTGCGGTGACCGTCGTGAGCGGAGCAAAACGTCAGCCATCTCAGCACCCTGGAACCCCCCGGGTGGCACAGGGCTGGATGGGGCTTTCGTATAGCAGGGACGGTGCTGCCTCTCGCTTCGCTCGCTGTTCGCCGCTCGCCACTCGCTCGCGCAGCCAAAAATGGCCAGTTTTGGCCCGTTTTTGGGCTGTTTTGGCCTGTTTTTGGGCTGTTCTTGTGTGGCGCGGTGACCGTCGTGAGCGGAGCAAAATGTCAGCCATCTCAGCACCCTGGAACCCCCCGGGTGGCACAGGGCTGGATGGGGCTTTCGTATAGCAGGGACGGTGCTGCCTCGCGCTTCGCTCGCTGTTCGCCGCTCTCCGCTCGCTCGCGCAGCAAAAAATGGCCAGTTTTGGCCCGTTTTTGGGCTGTTTTGGCCAGTTTTTGGCCTGTTCTTGCGTGCCGCGGCGACCGTCGTGAGCGGAGCAAAACGTCAGCCATCTCAGCACCCTGGAACCCCCCGGGTGGCACAGGGCTGGATGGGGCTTTCGTATAGCAGGGACGGTGCTGCCTCTCGCTTCGCTCGCTGTCCGCCGCTCGCTGCTCGCTCGCGCAGCCAAAAATGGCCAGTTTTGGCCCGTTTTTGGGCTGTTTTGGCCTGTTTTTGGGCTGTTCTTGTGTGCCGCGGCGACCGTCGTGAGCGGAGCAAAATGTCAGCCATCTCAGCACCCTGGAACCCCCCGGGTGGCACAGGGCTGGATGGGGCTTTCGTATAGCAGGGACGGTGCTGCCTCTCGCTTCGCTCGCTGTCCGCCGCTCGCCGCTCGCTCGCGCAGCCAAAAATGGCCAGTTTTGGCCCGTTTTTGGGCCGTTTTGGCCAGTTTTTGGCCTGTTCTTGCGTTGCGCGGTGACCGTCGAGAGCGGAGCAAAACGTCAGCCATCTCAGCACCCTGGAACCCCCCGGGTGGCACAGGGCTGGATGGGGCTTTCGTATAGCAGGGACGGTGCTGCCTCTCGCTTCGCTCGCTGTCCGCCGCTCGCCGCTCGCTCGCGCAGCCAAAAATGGCCAGTTTTGGCCCGTTTTTGGGCCGTTTTGGCCAGTTTTTGGCCTGTTCTTGCGTTGCGCGGTGACCGTCGAGAGCGGAGCAAAACGTCAGCCATCTCAGCACCCTGGAACCCCCCGGGTGGCACAGGGCTGGATGGGGCTTTCGTATAGCAGGGACGGTGCTGCCTCTCGCTTCGCTCGCTGTCCGCCGCTCGCCGCTCGCTCGCGCAGCCAAAAATGGCCAGTTTTGGCCCGTTTTTGGGCCGTTTTGGCCAGTTTTTGGCCTGTTCTTGC
>NW_027020460.1:60000-62500 GCF_036884655.1 Musa acuminata AAA Group
GCTCGCGCAGCCAAAAATGGCCAGTTTTGGCCCGTTTTTGGGCTGTTTTGGCCTGTTTTTGGTCTGTTCTGGCGTGGCGCGGTGACCGTCGTGAGCGGAGCAAAACGTCAGCCATCTCAGCACCTTGGAACCCCCCGGGTGGCACAGGGCTGGATGGGGCTTTCGTATAGCAGGGACGGTGCTGCCTCACGCTTCGCTCGCTGTTCGCCGCTCGCCGCTCGCTCGCGCAACCTAAAATGGCCAGTTTTGGCCCGTTTTTGGGCTGTTTTGGCCTGTTTTTGGTCCGTTCTTGCGTGGCACGGCGACCGTCGTGAGCGGAGCAAAACGTCAGCCATCTCAGCACCCTGGAACCCCCCGGGTGGCACAGGGCTGGATGGGGCTTTCGTATAGCAGGGACGGTGCTGCCTCTCGCTTCGCTCGCTGTTCGCCGCTCACCGCTCGCTCGCTCAGCCAAAAATGGCCAGTTTTGGCCCGTTTTTGGGCTGTTTTGGCCTGTTTTTGGTCCGTTCTTGCATGGCGCGGTGACCGTCGTGAGCGGAGCAAAACGTCAGCCATCTCAGCACCCTGGAACCCCCCGGGTGGCACAGGGCTGGATGGGGCTTTCGTATAGCAGGGACGGTGCTGCCTCACGCTTCGCTCGCTGTTCGCCGCTCGCCGCTCGCTCGCTGCAGCCAAAAATGACCAGTTTTGGCCCGTTTTTGGGCTGTTTTGGCCTGTTTATGGTCCGTTCTTGCGTGGTGCGGTGACCGTCGTGAGCGGAGCAAAACGTCAGCCATCTCAGCACCCTGGAACCCCCCGGGTGGCACAGGGCTGGATGGGGCTTTCGTATATAGCAGGGACGGTGCTGCCTCTCGCTTCGCTCGCTGTCCGCCGCTCGCCGCTCGCTCGCGCAGCCAAAAATGGCCAGTTTTGGCCCGTTTTTGGGCCGTTTTGGCCAGTTTTTGGCCTGTTCTTGCATTGCGCGGTGACCGTCGAGAGCGGAGCAAAACGTCAGCCATCTCAGCACCCTGGAACCCCCCGGGTGGCACAGGGCTGGATGGGGCTTTCGTATAGCAGGGACGGTGCTGCCTCTCGCTTCGCTCGCTGTCCGCCGCTCGCCGCTCGCTCGTGCAGCCAAAAATGGCCAGTTTTGGCCCGTTTTTGGGCCGTTTTGGCCAGTTTTTGGCCTGTTCTTGCATTGCGCGGTGACCGTCGAGAGCGGAGCAAAACGTCAGCCATCTCAGCACCCTGGAACCCCCCGGGTGGCACAGGGCTGGATGGGGCTTTCGTATAGCAGGGACGGTGCTGCCTCTCGCTTCGCTCGCTGTCCGCCGCTCGCCGCTCGCTCGTGCAGCCAAAAATGGCCAGTTTTGGCCCGTTTTTGGGCCGTTTTGGCCAGTTTTTGGCCTGTTCTTGCATTGCGCGGTGACCGTCGAGAGCGGAGCAAAACGTCAGCCATCTCAGCACCCTGGAACCCCCCGGGTGGCACAGGGCTGGATGGGGCTTTCGTATAGCAGGGACGGTGCTGCCTCTCGCTTCGCTCGCTGTCCGCCGCTCGCCGCTCGCTCGTGCAGCCAAAAATGGCCAGTTTTGGCCCGTTTTTGGGCCGTTTTGGCCAGTTTTTGGCCTGTTCTTGCATTGCGCGGTGACCGTCGAGAGCGGAGCAAAACGTCAGCCATCTCAGCACCCTGGAACCCCCCGGGTGGCACAGGGCTGGATGGGGCTTTCGTATAGCAGGGACGGTGCTGCCTCTCGCTTCGCTCGCTGTCCGCCGCTCGCCGCTCGCTCGTGCAGCCAAAAATGGCCAGTTTTGGCCCGTTTTTGGGCCGTTTTGGCCAGTTTTTGGCCTGTTCTTGCATTGCGCGGTGACCGTCGAGAGCGGAGCAAAACGTCAGCCATCTCAGCACCCTGGAACCCCCCGGGTGGCACAGGGCTGGATGGGGCTTTCGTATAGCAGGGACGGTGCTGCCTCTCGCTTCGCTCGCTGTCCGCCGCTCGCCGCTCGCTCGCGCAGCCAAAAATGGCCAGTTTTGGCCCGTTTTTGGGCCGTTTTGGCCAGTTTTTGGCCTGTTCTTGCATTGCGCGGTGACCGTCGAGAGCGGAGCAAAACGTCAGCCATCTCAGCACCCTGGAACCCCCCGGGTGGCACAGGGCTGGATGGGGCTTTCGTATAGCAGGGACGGTGCTGCCTCTCGCTTCGCTCGCTGTCCGCCGCTCGCCGCTCGCGCAGCCAAAAATGGCCAGTTTTGGCCCGTTTTTGGGCCGTTTTGGCCAGTTTTTGGCCTGTTCTTGCATTGCGCGGTGACCGTCGAGAGCGGAGCAAAACGTCAGCCATCTCAGCACCCTGGAACCCCCCGGGTGGCACAGGGCTGGATGGGGCTTTCGTATAGCAGGGACGGTGCTGCCTCTCGCTTCGCTCGCTGTTCGCCGCTCGCCGCTCGCTCGCGCAGCCAAAAATGGCCAGTTTTGGCCCGTTTTTGGGCTGTTTTGGCCAGTTTTTGGCCTGTTCTTGCGTGGTGCG
>NW_027020460.1:82500-85000 GCF_036884655.1 Musa acuminata AAA Group
GGGCTGTTCTTTGCTAGATTGGGCTTTCGTATAGCATGGACGGTGCTGCTTCTCGCTTCGCTCGCTGTTCGCCGCTCGCCGCTCGCTCGCGCAGCCAAAAATGGCCAGTTTTGGCCCGTTTTTGGGCTGTTTTGGCCTGTTTTTGGTCTGTTCTGGCGTGGCGCGGTGACCGTCGTGAGCGGAGCAAAACGTCAGCCATCTCAGCACCTTGGAACCCCCCGGGTGGCACAGGGCTGGATGGGGCTTTCGTATAGCAGGGACGGTGCTGCCTCACGCTTCGCTCGCTGTTCGCCGCTCGCCGCTCGCTCGCGCAACCTAAAATGGCCAGTTTTGGCCCGTTTTTGGGCTGTTTTGGCCTGTTTTTGGTCCGTTCTTGCGTGGCACGGCGACCGTCGTGAGCGGAGCAAAACGTCAGCCATCTCAGCACCCTGGAACCCCCCGGGTGGCACAGGGCTGGATGGGGCTTTCGTATAGCAGGGACGGTGCTGCCTCTCGCTTCGCTCGCTGTTCGCCGCTCACCGCTCGCTCGCTCAGCCAAAAATGGCCAGTTTTGGCCCGTTTTTGGGCTGTTTTGGCCTGTTTTTGGTCCGTTCTTGCATGGCGCGGTGACCGTCGTGAGCGGAGCAAAACGTCAGCCATCTCAGCACCCTGGAACCCCCCGGGTGGCACAGGGCTGGATGGGGCTTTCGTATAGCAGGGACGGTGCTGCCTCACGCTTCGCTCGCTGTTCGCCGCTCGCCGCTCGCTCGCGCAGCCAAAAATGACCAGTTTTGGCCCGTTTTTGGGCTGTTTTGGCCTGTTTATGGTCCGTTCTTGCGTGGTGCGGTGACCGTCGTGAGCGGAGCAAAACGTCAGCCATCTCAGCACCCTGGAACCCCCCGGGTGGCACAGGGCTGGATGGGGCTTTCGTATATAGCAGGGACGGTGCTGCCTCTCGCTTCGCTCGCTGTCCGCCGCTCGCCGCTCGCTCGCGCAGCCAAAAATGGCCAGTTTTGGCCCGTTTTTGGGCCGTTTTGGCCAGTTTTTGGCCTGTTCTTGCATTGCGCGGTGACCGTCGAGAGCGGAGCAAAACGTCAGCCATCTCAGCACCCTGGAACCCCCCGGGTGGCACAGGGCTGGATGGGGCTTTCGTATAGCAGGGACGGTGCTGCCTCTCGCTTCGCTCGCTGTCCGCCGCTCGCCGCTCGCTCGTGCAGCCAAAAATGGCCAGTTTTGGCCCGTTTTTGGGCCGTTTTGGCCAGTTTTTGGCCTGTTCTTGCATTGCGCGGTGACCGTCGAGAGCGGAGCAAAACGTCAGCCATCTCAGCACCCTGGAACCCCCCGGGTGGCACAGGGCTGGATGGGGCTTTCGTATAGCAGGGACGGTGCTGCCTCTCGCTTCGCTCGCTGTCCGCCGCTCGCCGCTCGCTCGTGCAGCCAAAAATGGCCAGTTTTGGCCCGTTTTTGGGCCGTTTTGGCCAGTTTTTGGCCTGTTCTTGCATTGCGCGGTGACCGTCGAGAGCGGAGCAAAACGTCAGCCATCTCAGCACCCTGGAACCCCCCGGGTGGCACAGGGCTGGATGGGGCTTTCGTATAGCAGGGACGGTGCTGCCTCTCGCTTCGCTCGCTGTCCGCCGCTCGCCGCTCGCTCGTGCAGCCAAAAATGGCCAGTTTTGGCCCGTTTTTGGGCCGTTTTGGCCAGTTTTTGGCCTGTTCTTGCATTGCGCGGTGACCGTCGAGAGCGGAGCAAAACGTCAGCCATCTCAGCACCCTGGAACCCCCCGGGTGGCACAGGGCTGGATGGGGCTTTCGTATAGCAGGGACGGTGCTGCCTCTCGCTTCGCTCGCTGTCCGCCGCTCGCCGCTCGCTCGTGCAGCCAAAAATGGCCAGTTTTGGCCCGTTTTTGGGCCGTTTTGGCCAGTTTTTGGCCTGTTCTTGCATTGCGCGGTGACCGTCGAGAGCGGAGCAAAACGTCAGCCATCTCAGCACCCTGGAACCCCCCGGGTGGCACAGGGCTGGATGGGGCTTTCGTATAGCAGGGACGGTGCTGCCTCTCGCTTCGCTCGCTGTCCGCCGCTCGCCGCTCGCTCGCGCAGCCAAAAATGGCCAGTTTTGGCCCGTTTTTGGGCCGTTTTGGCCAGTTTTTGGCCTGTTCTTGCATTGCGCGGTGACCGTCGAGAGCGGAGCAAAACGTCAGCCATCTCAGCACCCTGGAACCCCCCGGGTGGCACAGGGCTGGATGGGGCTTTCGTATAGCAGGGACGGTGCTGCCTCTCGCTTCGCTCGCTGTCCGCCGCTCGCCGCTCGCGCAGCCAAAAATGGCCAGTTTTGGCCCGTTTTTGGGCCGTTTTGGCCAGTTTTTGGCCTGTTCTTGCATTGCGCGGTGACCGTCGAGAGCGGAGCAAAACGTCAGCCATCTCAGCACCCTGGAACCCCCCGGGTGGCACAGGGCTGGATGGGGCTTTCGTATAGCAGGGACGGTGCTGCCTCTCGCTTCGCTCGCTGTTCGCCGCTCGCCGC
>NW_027020461.1:7500-12500 GCF_036884655.1 Musa acuminata AAA Group
GCTGGATGGGGCTTTCGTATAGCAGGGACGGTGCTGCCTCACGCTTCGCTCGCTGTTCGCCGCTCGCCGCTCGCTCGCGCAGCCAAAAATGACCAGTTTTGGCCCGTTTTTGGGCTGTTTTGGCCTGTTTATGGTCCGTTCTTGCGTGGTGCGGTGACCGTCGTGAGCGGAGCAAAACGTCAGCCATCTCAGCACCCTGGAACCCCCCGGGTGGCACAGGGCTGGATGGGGCTTTCGTATATAGCAGGGACGGTGCTGCCTCTCGCTTCGCTCGCTGTCCGCCGCTCGCCGCTCGCTCGCGCAGCCAAAAATGGCCAGTTTTGGCCCGTTTTTGGGCCGTTTTGGCCAGTTTTTGGCCTGTTCTTGCATTGCGCGGTGACCGTCGAGAGCGGAGCAAAACGTCAGCCATCTCAGCACCCTGGAACCCCCCGGGTGGCACAGGGCTGGATGGGGCTTTCGTATAGCAGGGACGGTGCTGCCTCTCGCTTCGCTCGCTGTCCGCCGCTCGCCGCTCGCTCGTGCAGCCAAAAATGGCCAGTTTTGGCCCGTTTTTGGGCCGTTTTGGCCAGTTTTTGGCCTGTTCTTGCATTGCGCGGTGACCGTCGAGAGCGGAGCAAAACGTCAGCCATCTCAGCACCCTGGAACCCCCCGGGTGGCACAGGGCTGGATGGGGCTTTCGTATAGCAGGGACGGTGCTGCCTCTCGCTTCGCTCGCTGTCCGCCGCTCGCCGCTCGCTCGTGCAGCCAAAAATGGCCAGTTTTGGCCCGTTTTTGGGCCGTTTTGGCCAGTTTTTGGCCTGTTCTTGCATTGCGCGGTGACCGTCGAGAGCGGAGCAAAACGTCAGCCATCTCAGCACCCTGGAACCCCCCGGGTGGCACAGGGCTGGATGGGGCTTTCGTATAGCAGGGACGGTGCTGCCTCTCGCTTCGCTCGCTGTCCGCCGCTCGCCGCTCGCTCGTGCAGCCAAAAATGGCCAGTTTTGGCCCGTTTTTGGGCCGTTTTGGCCAGTTTTTGGCCTGTTCTTGCATTGCGCGGTGACCGTCGAGAGCGGAGCAAAACGTCAGCCATCTCAGCACCCTGGAACCCCCCGGGTGGCACAGGGCTGGATGGGGCTTTCGTATAGCAGGGACGGTGCTGCCTCTCGCTTCGCTCGCTGTCCGCCGCTCGCCGCTCGCTCGTGCAGCCAAAAATGGCCAGTTTTGGCCCGTTTTTGGGCCGTTTTGGCCAGTTTTTGGCCTGTTCTTGCATTGCGCGGTGACCGTCGAGAGCGGAGCAAAACGTCAGCCATCTCAGCACCCTGGAACCCCCCGGGTGGCACAGGGCTGGATGGGGCTTTCGTATAGCAGGGACGGTGCTGCCTCTCGCTTCGCTCGCTGTCCGCCGCTCGCCGCTCGCTCGTGCAGCCAAAAATGGCCAGTTTTGGCCCGTTTTTGGGCCGTTTTGGCCAGTTTTTGGCCTGTTCTTGCATTGCGCGGTGACCGTCGAGAGCGGAGCAAAACGTCAGCCATCTCAGCACCCTGGAACCCCCCGGGTGGCACAGGGCTGGATGGGGCTTTCGTATAGCAGGGACGGTGCTGCCTCTCGCTTCGCTCGCTGTCCGCCGCTCGCCGCTCGCTCGTGCAGCCAAAAATGGCCAGTTTTGGCCCGTTTTTGGGCCGTTTTGGCCAGTTTTTGGCCTGTTCTTGCATTGCGCGGTGACCGTCGAGAGCGGAGCAAAACGTCAGCCATCTCAGCACCCTGGAACCCCCCGGGTGGCACAGGGCTGGATGGGGCTTTCGTATAGCAGGGACGGTGCTGCCTCTCGCTTCGCTCGCTGTCCGCCGCTCGCCGCTCGCTCGTGCAGCCAAAAATGGCCAGTTTTGGCCCGTTTTTGGGCCGTTTTGGCCAGTTTTTGGCCTGTTCTTGCATTGCGCGGTGACCGTCGAGAGCGGAGCAAAACGTCAGCCATCTCAGCACCCTGGAACCCCCCGGGTGGCACAGGGCTGGATGGGGCTTTCGTATAGCAGGGACGGTGCTGCCTCTCGCTTCGCTCGCTGTCCGCCGCTCGCCGCTCGCTCGTGCAGCCAAAAATGGCCAGTTTTGGCCCGTTTTTGGGCCGTTTTGGCCAGTTTTTGGCCTGTTCTTGCATTGCGCGGTGACCGTCGAGAGCGGAGCAAAACGTCAGCCATCTCAGCACCCTGGAACCCCCCGGGTGGCACAGGGCTGGATGGGGCTTTCGTATAGCAGGGACGGTGCTGCCTCTCGCTTCGCTCGCTGTCCGCCGCTCGCCGCTCGCTCGCGCAGCCAAAAATGGCCAGTTTTGGCCCGTTTTTGGGCCGTTTTGGCCAGTTTTTGGCCTGTTCTTGCATTGCGCGGTGACCGTCGAGAGCGGAGCAAAACGTCAGCCATCTCAGCACCCTGGAACCCCCCGGGTGGCACAGGGCTGGATGGGGCTTTCGTATAGCAGGGACGGTGCTGCCTCTCGCTTCGCTCGCTGTCCGCCGCTCGCCGCTCGCTCGTGCAGCCAAAAATGGCCAGTTTTGGCCCGTTTTTGGGCCGTTTTGGCCAGTTTTTGGCCTGTTCTTGCATTGCGCGGTGACCGTCGAGAGCGGAGCAAAACGTCAGCCATCTCAGCACCCTGGAACCCCCCGGGTGGCACAGGGCTGGATGGGGCTTTCGTATAGCAGGGACGGTGCTGCCTCTCGCTTCGCTCGCTGTCCGCCGCTCGCCGCTCGCTCGTGCAGCCAAAAATGGCCAGTTTTGGCCCGTTTTTGGGCCGTTTTGGCCAGTTTTTGGCCTGTTCTTGCATTGCGCGGTGACCGTCGAGAGCGGAGCAAAACGTCAGCCATCTCAGCACCCTGGAACCCCCCGGGTGGCACAGGGCTGGATGGGGCTTTCGTATAGCAGGGACGGTGCTGCCTCTCGCTTCGCTCGCTGTCCGCCGCTCGCCGCTCGCTCGTGCAGCCAAAAATGGCCAGTTTTGGCCCGTTTTTGGGCCGTTTTGGCCAGTTTTTGGCCTGTTCTTGCATTGCGCGGTGACCGTCGAGAGCGGAGCAAAACGTCAGCCATCTCAGCACCCTGGAACCCCCCGGGTGGCACAGGGCTGGATGGGGCTTTCGTATAGCAGGGACGGTGCTGCCTCTCGCTTCGCTCGCTGTCCGCCGCTCGCCGCTCGCTCGCGCAGCCAAAAATGGCCAGTTTTGGCCCGTTTTTGGGCCGTTTTGGCCAGTTTTTGGCCTGTTCTTGCATTGCGCGGTGACCGTCGAGAGCGGAGCAAAACGTCAGCCATCTCAGCACCCTGGAACCCCCCGGGTGGCACAGGGCTGGATGGGGCTTTCGTATAGCAGGGACGGTGCTGCCTCTCGCTTCGCTCGCTGTCCGCCGCTCGCCGCTCGCTCGTGCAGCCAAAAATGGCCAGTTTTGGCCCGTTTTTGGGCCGTTTTGGCCAGTTTTTGGCCTGTTCTTGCATTGCGCGGTGACCGTCGAGAGCGGAGCAAAACGTCAGCCATCTCAGCACCCTGGAACCCCCCGGGTGGCACAGGGCTGGATGGGGCTTTCGTATAGCAGGGACGGTGCTGCCTCTCGCTTCGCTCGCTGTCCGCCGCTCGCCGCTCGCTCGTGCAGCCAAAAATGGCCAGTTTTGGCCCGTTTTTGGGCCGTTTTGGCCAGTTTTTGGCCTGTTCTTGCATTGCGCGGTGACCGTCGAGAGCGGAGCAAAACGTCAGCCATCTCAGCACCCTGGAACCCCCCGGGTGGCACAGGGCTGGATGGGGCTTTCGTATAGCAGGGACGGTGCTGCCTCTCGCTTCGCTCGCTGTCCGCCGCTCGCCGCTCGCTCGTGCAGCCAAAAATGGCCAGTTTTGGCCCGTTTTTGGGCCGTTTTGGCCAGTTTTTGGCCTGTTCTTGCATTGCGCGGTGACCGTCGAGAGCGGAGCAAAACGTCAGCCATCTCAGCACCCTGGAACCCCCCGGGTGGCACAGGGCTGGATGGGGCTTTCGTATAGCAGGGACGGTGCTGCCTCTCGCTTCGCTCGCTGTCCGCCGCTCGCCGCTCGCTCGCGCAGCCAAAAATGGCCAGTTTTGGCCCGTTTTTGGGCCGTTTTGGCCAGTTTTTGGCCTGTTCTTGCATTGCGCGGTGACCGTCGAGAGCGGAGCAAAACGTCAGCCATCTCAGCACCCTGGAACCCCCCGGGTGGCACAGGGCTGGATGGGGCTTTCGTATAGCAGGGACGGTGCTGCCTCTCGCTTCGCTCGCTGTCCGCCGCTCGCCGCTCGCGCAGCCAAAAATGGCCAGTTTTGGCCCTTTTTGGGCCGTTTTGGCCAGTTTTTGGCCTGTTCTTGCATTGCGCGGTGACCGTCGAGAGCGGAGCAAAACGTCAGCCATCTCAGCACCCTGGAACCCCCCGGGTGGCACAGGGCTGGATGGGGCTTTCGTATAGCAGGGACGGTGCTGCCTCTCGCTTCGCTCGCTGTTCGCCGCTCGCCGCTCGCTCGCGCAGCCAAAAATGGCCAGTTTTGGCCCGTTTTTGGGCTGTTTTGGCCAGTTTTTGGCCTGTTCTTGCGTGGTGCGGTGACCGTCGTGAGCGGAGCAAAACGTCAGCCATCTCAGCACCCTGGAACCCCCCGGGTGGCACAGGGCTGGATGGGGCTTTCGTATAGCAGGGACGGTGCTGCCTCTCGCTTCGCTCGCTGTTCGCCGCTCGCCGCTCGCTCGCGCAGCCAAAAATGGCCAGTTTTGGCCCGTTTTTGGGCTGTTTTGGCCTGTTTTTGGGCTGTTCTTGTGTGGCGCGGTGACCGTCGTGAGCGGAGCAAAATGTCAGCCATCTCAGCACCCTGGAACCCCCCGGGTGGCACAGGGCTGGATGGGGCTTTCGTATAGCAGGGACGGTGCTGCCTCGCGCTTCGCTCGCTGTTCGCCGCTCTCCGCTCGCTCGCGCAGCAAAAAATGGCCAGTTTTGGCCCGTTTTTGGGCTGTTTTGGCCAGTTTTTGGCCTGTTCTTGCGTGCCGCGGCGACCGTCG
>NW_027020461.1:22500-25000 GCF_036884655.1 Musa acuminata AAA Group
CAAAACGTCAGCCATCTCAGCACCCTGGAACCCCCCGGGTGGCACAGGGCTGGATGGGGCTTTCGTATAGCAGGGACGGTGCTGCCTCTCGCTTCGCTCGCTGTCCGCCGCTCGCCGCTCGCTCGTGCAGCCAAAAATGGCCAGTTTTGGCCCGTTTTTGGGCCGTTTTGGCCAGTTTTTGGCCTGTTCTTGCATTGCGCGGTGACCGTCGAGAGCGGAGCAAAACGTCAGCCATCTCAGCACCCTGGAACCCCCCGGGTGGCACAGGGCTGGATGGGGCTTTCGTATAGCAGGGACGGTGCTGCCTCTCGCTTCGCTCGCTGTCCGCCGCTCGCCGCTCGCTCGTGCAGCCAAAAATGGCCAGTTTTGGCCCGTTTTTGGGCCGTTTTGGCCAGTTTTTGGCCTGTTCTTGCATTGCGCGGTGACCGTCGAGAGCGGAGCAAAACGTCAGCCATCTCAGCACCCTGGAACCCCCCGGGTGGCACAGGGCTGGATGGGGCTTTCGTATAGCAGGGACGGTGCTGCCTCTCGCTTCGCTCGCTGTCCGCCGCTCGCCGCTCGCTCGTGCAGCCAAAAATGGCCAGTTTTGGCCCGTTTTTGGGCCGTTTTGGCCAGTTTTTGGCCTGTTCTTGCATTGCGCGGTGACCGTCGAGAGCGGAGCAAAACGTCAGCCATCTCAGCACCCTGGAACCCCCCGGGTGGCACAGGGCTGGATGGGGCTTTCGTATAGCAGGGACGGTGCTGCCTCTCGCTTCGCTCGCTGTCCGCCGCTCGCCGCTCGCTCGTGCAGCCAAAAATGGCCAGTTTTGGCCCGTTTTTGGGCCGTTTTGGCCAGTTTTTGGCCTGTTCTTGCATTGCGCGGTGACCGTCGAGAGCGGAGCAAAACGTCAGCCATCTCAGCACCCTGGAACCCCCCGGGTGGCACAGGGCTGGATGGGGCTTTCGTATAGCAGGGACGGTGCTGCCTCTCGCTTCGCTCGCTGTCCGCCGCTCGCCGCTCGCTCGTGCAGCCAAAAATGGCCAGTTTTGGCCCGTTTTTGGGCCGTTTTGGCCAGTTTTTGGCCTGTTCTTGCATTGCGCGGTGACCGTCGAGAGCGGAGCAAAACGTCAGCCATCTCAGCACCCTGGAACCCCCCGGGTGGCACAGGGCTGGATGGGGCTTTCGTATAGCAGGGACGGTGCTGCCTCTCGCTTCGCTCGCTGTCCGCCGCTCGCCGCTCGCTCGCGCAGCCAAAAATGGCCAGTTTTGGCCCGTTTTTGGGCCGTTTTGGCCAGTTTTTGGCCTGTTCTTGCATTGCGCGGTGACCGTCGAGAGCGGAGCAAAACGTCAGCCATCTCAGCACCCTGGAACCCCCCGGGTGGCACAGGGCTGGATGGGGCTTTCGTATAGCAGGGACGGTGCTGCCTCTCGCTTCGCTCGCTGTCCGCCGCTCGCCGCTCGCTCGTGCAGCCAAAAATGGCCAGTTTTGGCCCGTTTTTGGGCCGTTTTGGCCAGTTTTTGGCCTGTTCTTGCATTGCGCGGTGACCGTCGAGAGCGGAGCAAAACGTCAGCCATCTCAGCACCCTGGAACCCCCCGGGTGGCACAGGGCTGGATGGGGCTTTCGTATAGCAGGGACGGTGCTGCCTCTCGCTTCGCTCGCTGTCCGCCGCTCGCCGCTCGCTCGTGCAGCCAAAAATGGCCAGTTTTGGCCCGTTTTTGGGCCGTTTTGGCCAGTTTTTGGCCTGTTCTTGCATTGCGCGGTGACCGTCGAGAGCGGAGCAAAACGTCAGCCATCTCAGCACCCTGGAACCCCCCGGGTGGCACAGGGCTGGATGGGGCTTTCGTATAGCAGGGACGGTGCTGCCTCTCGCTTCGCTCGCTGTCCGCCGCTCGCCGCTCGCTCGTGCAGCCAAAAATGGCCAGTTTTGGCCCGTTTTTGGGCCGTTTTGGCCAGTTTTTGGCCTGTTCTTGCATTGCGCGGTGACCGTCGAGAGCGGAGCAAAACGTCAGCCATCTCAGCACCCTGGAACCCCCCGGGTGGCACAGGGCTGGATGGGGCTTTCGTATAGCAGGGACGGTGCTGCCTCTCGCTTCGCTCGCTGTCCGCCGCTCGCCGCTCGCTCGCGCAGCCAAAAATGGCCAGTTTTGGCCCGTTTTTGGGCCGTTTTGGCCAGTTTTTGGCCTGTTCTTGCATTGCGCGGTGACCGTCGAGAGCGGAGCAAAACGTCAGCCATCTCAGCACCCTGGAACCCCCCGGGTGGCACAGGGCTGGATGGGGCTTTCGTATAGCAGGGACGGTGCTGCCTCTCGCTTCGCTCGCTGTCCGCCGCTCGCCGCTCGCTCGTGCAGCCAAAAATGGCCAGTTTTGGCCCGTTTTTGGGCCGTTTTGGCCAGTTTTTGGCCTGTTCTTGCATTGCGCGGTGACCGTCGAGAGCGGAGCAAAACGTCAGCCATCTCAGCACCCTGGAACCCCCCGGGTGGCACAGGGCTGGATGGGGCTTTCGTATAGCAGGGACGGT
>NW_027020461.1:35000-40000 GCF_036884655.1 Musa acuminata AAA Group
CTTCGCTCGCTGTTCGCCGCTCGCCGCTCGCTCGCGCAGCCAAAAATGGCCAGTTTTGGCCCGTTTTTGGGCTGTTTTGGCCTGTTTTTGGTCTGTTCTGGCGTGGCGCGGTGACCGTCGTGAGCGGAGCAAAACGTCAGCCATCTCAGCACCTTGGAACCCCCCGGGTGGCACAGGGCTGGATGGGGCTTTCGTATAGCAGGGACGGTGCTGCCTCACGCTTCGCTCGCTGTTCGCCGCTCGCCGCTCGCTCGCGCAACCTAAAATGGCCAGTTTTGGCCCGTTTTTGGGCTGTTTTGGCCTGTTTTTGGTCCGTTCTTGCGTGGCACGGCGACCGTCGTGAGCGGAGCAAAACGTCAGCCATCTCAGCACCCTGGAACCCCCCGGGTGGCACAGGGCTGGATGGGGCTTTCGTATAGCAGGGACGGTGCTGCCTCTCGCTTCGCTCGCTGTTCGCCGCTCACCGCTCGCTCGCTCAGCCAAAAATGGCCAGTTTTGGCCCGTTTTTGGGCTGTTTTGGCCTGTTTTTGGTCCGTTCTTGCATGGCGCGGTGACCGTCGTGAGCGGAGCAAAACGTCAGCCATCTCAGCACCCTGGAACCCCCCGGGTGGCACAGGGCTGGATGGGGCTTTCGTATAGCAGGGACGGTGCTGCCTCACGCTTCGCTCGCTGTTCGCCGCTCGCCGCTCGCTCGCGCAGCCAAAAATGACCAGTTTTGGCCCGTTTTTGGGCTGTTTTGGCCTGTTTATGGTCCGTTCTTGCGTGGTGCGGTGACCGTCGTGAGCGGAGCAAAACGTCAGCCATCTCAGCACCCTGGAACCCCCCGGGTGGCACAGGGCTGGATGGGGCTTTCGTATATAGCAGGGACGGTGCTGCCTCTCGCTTCGCTCGCTGTCCGCCGCTCGCCGCTCGCTCGCGCAGCCAAAAATGGCCAGTTTTGGCCCGTTTTTGGGCCGTTTTGGCCAGTTTTTGGCCTGTTCTTGCATTGCGCGGTGACCGTCGAGAGCGGAGCAAAACGTCAGCCATCTCAGCACCCTGGAACCCCCCGGGTGGCACAGGGCTGGATGGGGCTTTCGTATAGCAGGGACGGTGCTGCCTCTCGCTTCGCTCGCTGTCCGCCGCTCGCCGCTCGCTCGTGCAGCCAAAAATGGCCAGTTTTGGCCCGTTTTTGGGCCGTTTTGGCCAGTTTTTGGCCTGTTCTTGCATTGCGCGGTGACCGTCGAGAGCGGAGCAAAACGTCAGCCATCTCAGCACCCTGGAACCCCCCGGGTGGCACAGGGCTGGATGGGGCTTTCGTATAGCAGGGACGGTGCTGCCTCTCGCTTCGCTCGCTGTCCGCCGCTCGCCGCTCGCTCGTGCAGCCAAAAATGGCCAGTTTTGGCCCGTTTTTGGGCCGTTTTGGCCAGTTTTTGGCCTGTTCTTGCATTGCGCGGTGACCGTCGAGAGCGGAGCAAAACGTCAGCCATCTCAGCACCCTGGAACCCCCCGGGTGGCACAGGGCTGGATGGGGCTTTCGTATAGCAGGGACGGTGCTGCCTCTCGCTTCGCTCGCTGTCCGCCGCTCGCCGCTCGCTCGTGCAGCCAAAAATGGCCAGTTTTGGCCCGTTTTTGGGCCGTTTTGGCCAGTTTTTGGCCTGTTCTTGCATTGCGCGGTGACCGTCGAGAGCGGAGCAAAACGTCAGCCATCTCAGCACCCTGGAACCCCCCGGGTGGCACAGGGCTGGATGGGGCTTTCGTATAGCAGGGACGGTGCTGCCTCTCGCTTCGCTCGCTGTCCGCCGCTCGCCGCTCGCTCGTGCAGCCAAAAATGGCCAGTTTTGGCCCGTTTTTGGGCCGTTTTGGCCAGTTTTTGGCCTGTTCTTGCATTGCGCGGTGACCGTCGAGAGCGGAGCAAAACGTCAGCCATCTCAGCACCCTGGAACCCCCCGGGTGGCACAGGGCTGGATGGGGCTTTCGTATAGCAGGGACGGTGCTGCCTCTCGCTTCGCTCGCTGTCCGCCGCTCGCCGCTCGCTCGTGCAGCCAAAAATGGCCAGTTTTGGCCCGTTTTTGGGCCGTTTTGGCCAGTTTTTGGCCTGTTCTTGCATTGCGCGGTGACCGTCGAGAGCGGAGCAAAACGTCAGCCATCTCAGCACCCTGGAACCCCCCGGGTGGCACAGGGCTGGATGGGGCTTTCGTATAGCAGGGACGGTGCTGCCTCTCGCTTCGCTCGCTGTCCGCCGCTCGCCGCTCGCTCGTGCAGCCAAAAATGGCCAGTTTTGGCCCGTTTTTGGGCCGTTTTGGCCAGTTTTTGGCCTGTTCTTGCATTGCGCGGTGACCGTCGAGAGCGGAGCAAAACGTCAGCCATCTCAGCACCCTGGAACCCCCCGGGTGGCACAGGGCTGGATGGGGCTTTCGTATAGCAGGGACGGTGCTGCCTCTCGCTTCGCTCGCTGTCCGCCGCTCGCCGCTCGCTCGTGCAGCCAAAAATGGCCAGTTTTGGCCCGTTTTTGGGCCGTTTTGGCCAGTTTTTGGCCTGTTCTTGCATTGCGCGGTGACCGTCGAGAGCGGAGCAAAACGTCAGCCATCTCAGCACCCTGGAACCCCCCGGGTGGCACAGGGCTGGATGGGGCTTTCGTATAGCAGGGACGGTGCTGCCTCTCGCTTCGCTCGCTGTCCGCCGCTCGCCGCTCGCTCGTGCAGCCAAAAATGGCCAGTTTTGGCCCGTTTTTGGGCCGTTTTGGCCAGTTTTTGGCCTGTTCTTGCATTGCGCGGTGACCGTCGAGAGCGGAGCAAAACGTCAGCCATCTCAGCACCCTGGAACCCCCCGGGTGGCACAGGGCTGGATGGGGCTTTCGTATAGCAGGGACGGTGCTGCCTCTCGCTTCGCTCGCTGTCCGCCGCTCGCCGCTCGCTCGCGCAGCCAAAAATGGCCAGTTTTGGCCCGTTTTTGGGCCGTTTTGGCCAGTTTTTGGCCTGTTCTTGCATTGCGCGGTGACCGACGAGAGCGGAGCAAAACGTCAGCCATCTCAGCACCCTGGAACCCCCCGGGTGGCACAGGGCTGGATGGGGCTTTCGTATAGCAGGGACGGTGCTGCCTCTCGCTTCGCTCGCTGTCCGCCGCTCGCCGCTCGCTCGTGCAGCCAAAAATGGCCAGTTTTGGCCCGTTTTTGGGCCGTTTTGGCCAGTTTTTGGCCTGTTCTTGCATTGCGCGGTGACCGTCGAGAGCGGAGCAAAACGTCAGCCATCTCAGCACCCTGGAACCCCCCGGGTGGCACAGGGCTGGATGGGGCTTTCGTATAGCAGGGACGGTGCTGCCTCTCGCTTCGCTCGCTGTCCGCCGCTCGCCGCTCGCTCGTGCAGCCAAAAATGGCCAGTTTTGGCCCGTTTTTGGGCCGTTTTGGCCAGTTTTTGGCCTGTTCTTGCATTGCGCGGTGACCGTCGAGAGCGGAGCAAAACGTCAGCCATCTCAGCACCCTGGAACCCCCCGGGTGGCACAGGGCTGGATGGGGCTTTCGTATAGCAGGGACGGTGCTGCCTCTCGCTTCGCTCGCTGTCCGCCGCTCGCCGCTCGCTCGTGCAGCCAAAAATGGCCAGTTTTGGCCCGTTTTTGGGCCGTTTTGGCCAGTTTTTGGCCTGTTCTTGCATTGCGCGGTGACCGTCGAGAGCGGAGCAAAACGTCAGCCATCTCAGCACCCTGGAACCCCCCGGGTGGCACAGGGCTGGATGGGGCTTTCGTATAGCAGGGACGGTGCTGCCTCTCGCTTCGCTCGCTGTCCGCCGCTCGCCGCTCGCTCGCGCAGCCAAAAATGGCCAGTTTTGGCCCGTTTTTGGGCCGTTTTGGCCAGTTTTTGGCCTGTTCTTGCATTGCGCGGTGACCGTCGAGAGCGGAGCAAAACGTCAGCCATCTCAGCACCCTGGAACCCCCCGGGTGGCACAGGGCTGGATGGGGCTTTCGTATAGCAGGGACGGTGCTGCCTCTCGCTTCGCTCGCTGTCCGCCGCTCGCCGCTCGCTCGTGCAGCCAAAAATGGCCAGTTTTGGCCCGTTTTTGGGCCGTTTTGGCCAGTTTTTGGCCTGTTCTTGCATTGCGCGGTGACCGTCGAGAGCGGAGCAAAACGTCAGCCATCTCAGCACCCTGGAACCCCCCGGGTGGCACAGGGCTGGATGGGGCTTTCGTATAGCAGGGACGGTGCTGCCTCTCGCTTCGCTCGCTGTCCGCCGCTCGCCGCTCGCTCGTGCAGCCAAAAATGGCCAGTTTTGGCCCGTTTTTGGGCCGTTTTGGCCAGTTTTTGGCCTGTTCTTGCATTGCGCGGTGACCGTCGAGAGCGGAGCAAAACGTCAGCCATCTCAGCACCCTGGAACCCCCCGGGTGGCACAGGGCTGGATGGGGCTTTCGTATAGCAGGGACGGTGCTGCCTCTCGCTTCGCTCGCTGTCCGCCGCTCGCCGCTCGCTCGTGCAGCCAAAAATGGCCAGTTTTGGCCCGTTTTTGGGCCGTTTTGGCCAGTTTTTGGCCTGTTCTTGCATTGCGCGGTGACCGTCGAGAGCGGAGCAAAACGTCAGCCATCTCAGCACCCTGGAACCCCCCGGGTGGCACAGGGCTGGATGGGGCTTTCGTATAGCAGGGACGGTGCTGCCTCTCGCTTCGCTCGCTGTCCGCCGCTCGCCGCTCGCTCGCGCAGCCAAAAATGGCCAGTTTTGGCCCGTTTTTGGGCCGTTTTGGCCAGTTTTTGGCCTGTTCTTGCATTGCGCGGTGACCGTCGAGAGCGGAGCAAAACGTCAGCCATCTCAGCACCCTGGAACCCCCCGGGTGGCACAGGGCTGGATGGGGCTTTCGTATAGCAGGGACGGTGCTGCCTCTCGCTTCGCTCGCTGTCCGCCGCTCGCCGCTCGCGCAGCCAAAAATGGCCAGTTTTGGCCCGTTTTTGGGCCGTTTTGGCCAGTTTTTGGCCTGTTCTTGCATTGCGCGGTGACCGTCGAGAGCGGAGCAAAACGTCAGCCATCTCAGCACCCTGGAACCC
>NW_027020461.1:50000-55000 GCF_036884655.1 Musa acuminata AAA Group
ACAGGGCTGGATGGGGCTTTCGTATAGCAGGGACGGTGCTGCCTCACGCTTCGCTCGCTGTTCGCCGCTCGCCGCTCGCTCGCGCAGCCAAAAATGACCAGTTTTGGCCCGTTTTTGGGCTGTTTTGGCCTGTTTATGGTCCGTTCTTGCGTGGTGCGGTGACCGTCGTGAGCGGAGCAAAACGTCAGCCATCTCAGCACCCTGGAACCCCCCGGGTGGCACAGGGCTGGATGGGGCTTTCGTATATAGCAGGGACGGTGCTGCCTCTCGCTTCGCTCGCTGTCCGCCGCTCGCCGCTCGCTCGCGCAGCCAAAAATGGCCAGTTTTGGCCCGTTTTTGGGCCGTTTTGGCCAGTTTTTGGCCTGTTCTTGCATTGCGCGGTGACCGTCGAGAGCGGAGCAAAACGTCAGCCATCTCAGCACCCTGGAACCCCCCGGGTGGCACAGGGCTGGATGGGGCTTTCGTATAGCAGGGACGGTGCTGCCTCTCGCTTCGCTCGCTGTCCGCCGCTCGCCGCTCGCTCGTGCAGCCAAAAATGGCCAGTTTTGGCCCGTTTTTGGGCCGTTTTGGCCAGTTTTTGGCCTGTTCTTGCATTGCGCGGTGACCGTCGAGAGCGGAGCAAAACGTCAGCCATCTCAGCACCCTGGAACCCCCCGGGTGGCACAGGGCTGGATGGGGCTTTCGTATAGCAGGGACGGTGCTGCCTCTCGCTTCGCTCGCTGTCCGCCGCTCGCCGCTCGCTCGTGCAGCCAAAAATGGCCAGTTTTGGCCCGTTTTTGGGCCGTTTTGGCCAGTTTTTGGCCTGTTCTTGCATTGCGCGGTGACCGTCGAGAGCGGAGCAAAACGTCAGCCATCTCAGCACCCTGGAACCCCCCGGGTGGCACAGGGCTGGATGGGGCTTTCGTATAGCAGGGACGGTGCTGCCTCTCGCTTCGCTCGCTGTCCGCCGCTCGCCGCTCGCTCGTGCAGCCAAAAATGGCCAGTTTTGGCCCGTTTTTGGGCCGTTTTGGCCAGTTTTTGGCCTGTTCTTGCATTGCGCGGTGACCGTCGAGAGCGGAGCAAAACGTCAGCCATCTCAGCACCCTGGAACCCCCCGGGTGGCACAGGGCTGGATGGGGCTTTCGTATAGCAGGGACGGTGCTGCCTCTCGCTTCGCTCGCTGTCCGCCGCTCGCCGCTCGCTCGTGCAGCCAAAAATGGCCAGTTTTGGCCCGTTTTTGGGCCGTTTTGGCCAGTTTTTGGCCTGTTCTTGCATTGCGCGGTGACCGTCGAGAGCGGAGCAAAACGTCAGCCATCTCAGCACCCTGGAACCCCCCGGGTGGCACAGGGCTGGATGGGGCTTTCGTATAGCAGGGACGGTGCTGCCTCTCGCTTCGCTCGCTGTCCGCCGCTCGCCGCTCGCTCGTGCAGCCAAAAATGGCCAGTTTTGGCCCGTTTTTGGGCCGTTTTGGCCAGTTTTTGGCCTGTTCTTGCATTGCGCGGTGACCGTCGAGAGCGGAGCAAAACGTCAGCCATCTCAGCACCCTGGAACCCCCCGGGTGGCACAGGGCTGGATGGGGCTTTCGTATAGCAGGGACGGTGCTGCCTCTCGCTTCGCTCGCTGTCCGCCGCTCGCCGCTCGCTCGTGCAGCCAAAAATGGCCAGTTTTGGCCCGTTTTTGGGCCGTTTTGGCCAGTTTTTGGCCTGTTCTTGCATTGCGCGGTGACCGTCGAGAGCGGAGCAAAACGTCAGCCATCTCAGCACCCTGGAACCCCCCGGGTGGCACAGGGCTGGATGGGGCTTTCGTATAGCAGGGACGGTGCTGCCTCTCGCTTCGCTCGCTGTCCGCCGCTCGCCGCTCGCTCGTGCAGCCAAAAATGGCCAGTTTTGGCCCGTTTTTGGGCCGTTTTGGCCAGTTTTTGGCCTGTTCTTGCATTGCGCGGTGACCGTCGAGAGCGGAGCAAAACGTCAGCCATCTCAGCACCCTGGAACCCCCCGGGTGGCACAGGGCTGGATGGGGCTTTCGTATAGCAGGGACGGTGCTGCCTCTCGCTTCGCTCGCTGTCCGCCGCTCGCCGCTCGCTCGTGCAGCCAAAAATGGCCAGTTTTGGCCCGTTTTTGGGCCGTTTTGGCCAGTTTTTGGCCTGTTCTTGCATTGCGCGGTGACCGTCGAGAGCGGAGCAAAACGTCAGCCATCTCAGCACCCTGGAACCCCCCGGGTGGCACAGGGCTGGATGGGGCTTTCGTATAGCAGGGACGGTGCTGCCTCTCGCTTCGCTCGCTGTCCGCCGCTCGCCGCTCGCTCGTGCAGCCAAAAATGGCCAGTTTTGGCCCGTTTTTGGGCCGTTTTGGCCAGTTTTTGGCCTGTTCTTGCATTGCGCGGTGACCGTCGAGAGCGGAGCAAAACGTCAGCCATCTCAGCACCCTGGAACCCCCCGGGTGGCACAGGGCTGGATGGGGCTTTCGTATAGCAGGGACGGTGCTGCCTCTCGCTTCGCTCGCTGTCCGCCGCTCGCCGCTCGCTCGTGCAGCCAAAAATGGCCAGTTTTGGCCCGTTTTTGGGCCGTTTTGGCCAGTTTTTGGCCTGTTCTTGCATTGCGCGGTGACCGTCGAGAGCGGAGCAAAACGTCAGCCATCTCAGCACCCTGGAACCCCCCGGGTGGCACAGGGCTGGATGGGGCTTTCGTATAGCAGGGACGGTGCTGCCTCTCGCTTCGCTCGCTGTCCGCCGCTCGCCGCTCGCTCGTGCAGCCAAAAATGGCCAGTTTTGGCCCGTTTTTGGGCCGTTTTGGCCAGTTTTTGGCCTGTTCTTGCATTGCGCGGTGACCGTCGAGAGCGGAGCAAAACGTCAGCCATCTCAGCACCCTGGAACCCCCCGGGTGGCACAGGGCTGGATGGGGCTTTCGTATAGCAGGGACGGTGCTGCCTCTCGCTTCGCTCGCTGTCCGCCGCTCGCCGCTCGCTCGTCGCAGCCAAAAATGGCCAGTTTTGGCCCGTTTTTGGGCCGTTTTGGCCAGTTTTTGGCCTGTTCTTGCATTGCGCGGTGACCGTCGAGAGCGGAGCAAAACGTCAGCCATCTCAGCACCCTGGAACCCCCCGGGTGGCACAGGGCTGGATGGGGCTTTCGTATAGCAGGGACGGTGCTGCCTCTCGCTTCGCTCGCTGTCCGCCGCTCGCCGCTCGCTCGTGCAGCCAAAAATGGCCAGTTTTGGCCCGTTTTTGGGCCGTTTTGGCCAGTTTTTGGCCTGTTCTTGCATTGCGCGGTGACCGTCGAGAGCGGAGCAAAACGTCAGCCATCTCAGCACCCTGGAACCCCCCGGGTGGCACAGGGCTGGATGGGGCTTTCGTATAGCAGGGACGGTGCTGCCTCTCGCTTCGCTCGCTGTCCGCCGCTCGCCGCTCGCTCGTGCAGCCAAAAATGGCCAGTTTTGGCCCGTTTTTGGGCCGTTTTGGCCAGTTTTTGGCCTGTTCTTGCATTGCGCGGTGACCGTCGAGAGCGGAGCAAAACGTCAGCCATCTCAGCACCCTGGAACCCCCCGGGTGGCACAGGGCTGGATGGGGCTTTCGTATAGCAGGGACGGTGCTGCCTCTCGCTTCGCTCGCTGTCCGCCGCTCGCCGCTCGCTCGCGCAGCCAAAAATGGCCAGTTTTGGCCCGTTTTTGGGCCGTTTTGGCCAGTTTTTGGCCTGTTCTTGCATTGCGCGGTGACCGTCGAGAGCGGAGCAAAACGTCAGCCATCTCAGCACCCTGGAACCCCCCGGGTGGCACAGGGCTGGATGGGGCTTTCGTATAGCAGGGACGGTGCTGCCTCTCGCTTCGCTCGCTGTCCGCCGCTCGCCGCTCGCTCGTGCAGCCAAAAATGGCCAGTTTTGGCCCGTTTTTGGGCCGTTTTGGCCAGTTTTTGGCCTGTTCTTGCATTGCGCGGTGACCGTCGAGAGCGGAGCAAAACGTCAGCCATCTCAGCACCCTGGAACCCCCCGGGTGGCACAGGGCTGGATGGGGCTTTCGTATAGCAGGGACGGTGCTGCCTCTCGCTTCGCTCGCTGTCCGCCGCTCGCCGCTCGCTCGTGCAGCCAAAAATGGCCAGTTTTGGCCCGTTTTTGGGCCGTTTTGGCCAGTTTTTGGCCTGTTCTTGCATTGCGCGGTGACCGTCGAGAGCGGAGCAAAACGTCAGCCATCTCAGCACCCTGGAACCCCCCGGGTGGCACAGGGCTGGATGGGGCTTTCGTATAGCAGGGACGGTGCTGCCTCTCGCTTCGCTCGCTGTCCGCCGCTCGCCGCTCGCTCGTGCAGCCAAAAATGGCCAGTTTTGGCCCGTTTTTGGGCCGTTTTGGCCAGTTTTTGGCCTGTTCTTGCATTGCGCGGTGACCGTCGAGAGCGGAGCAAAACGTCAGCCATCTCAGCACCCTGGAACCCCCCGGGTGGCACAGGGCTGGATGGGGCTTTCGTATAGCAGGGACGGTGCTGCCTCTCGCTTCGCTCGCTGTCCGCCGCTCGCCGCTCGCTCGCGCAGCCAAAAATGGCCAGTTTTGGCCCGTTTTTGGGCCGTTTTGGCCAGTTTTTGGCCTGTTCTTGCATTGCGCGGTGACCGTCGAGAGCGGAGCAAAACGTCAGCCATCTCAGCACCCTGGAACCCCCCGGGTGGCACAGGGCTGGATGGGGCTTTCGTATAGCAGGGACGGTGCTGCCTCTCGCTTCGCTCGCTGTCCGCCGCTCGCCGCTCGCGCAGCCAAAAATGGCCAGTTTTGGCCCGTTTTTGGGCCGTTTTGGCCAGTTTTTGGCCTGTTCTTGCATTGCGCGGTGACCGTCGAGAGCGGAGCAAAACGTCAGCCATCTCAGCACCCTGGAACCCCCCGGGTGGCACAGGGCTGGATGGGGCTTTCGTATAGCAGGGACGGTGCTGCCTCTCGCTTCGCTCGCTGTTCGCCGCTCGCCGCTCGCTCGCGCAGCCAAAAATGGCCAGTTTTGGCCCGTTTTTGGGCTGTTTTGGCCAGTTTTTGGCCTGTTCTTGCGTGGTGCGGTG
>NW_027020461.1:65000-70267 GCF_036884655.1 Musa acuminata AAA Group
AGCGGAGCAAAACGTCAGCCATCTCAGCACCCTGGAACCCCCCGGGTGGCACAGGGCTGGATGGGGCTTTCGTATAGCAGGGACGGTGCTGCCTCTCGCTTCGCTCGCTGTCCGCCGCTCGCCGCTCGCTCGTGCAGCCAAAAATGGCCAGTTTTGGCCCGTTTTTGGGCCGTTTTGGCCAGTTTTTGGCCTGTTCTTGCATTGCGCGGTGACCGTCGAGAGCGGAGCAAAACGTCAGCCATCTCAGCACCCTGGAACCCCCCGGGTGGCACAGGGCTGGATGGGGCTTTCGTATAGCAGGGACGGTGCTGCCTCTCGCTTCGCTCGCTGTCCGCCGCTCGCCGCTCGCTCGTGCAGCCAAAAATGGCCAGTTTTGGCCCGTTTTTGGGCCGTTTTGGCCAGTTTTTGGCCTGTTCTTGCATTGCGCGGTGACCGTCGAGAGCGGAGCAAAACGTCAGCCATCTCAGCACCCTGGAACCCCCCGGGTGGCACAGGGCTGGATGGGGCTTTCGTATAGCAGGGACGGTGCTGCCTCTCGCTTCGCTCGCTGTCCGCCGCTCGCCGCTCGCTCGTGCAGCCAAAAATGGCCAGTTTTGGCCCGTTTTTGGGCCGTTTTGGCCAGTTTTTGGCCTGTTCTTGCATTGCGCGGTGACCGTCGAGAGCGGAGCAAAACGTCAGCCATCTCAGCACCCTGGAACCCCCCGGGTGGCACAGGGCTGGATGGGGCTTTCGTATAGCAGGGACGGTGCTGCCTCTCGCTTCGCTCGCTGTCCGCCGCTCGCCGCTCGCTCGTGCAGCCAAAAATGGCCAGTTTTGGCCCGTTTTTGGGCCGTTTTGGCCAGTTTTTGGCCTGTTCTTGCATTGCGCGGTGACCGTCGAGAGCGGAGCAAAACGTCAGCCATCTCAGCACCCTGGAACCCCCCGGGTGGCACAGGGCTGGATGGGGCTTTCGTATAGCAGGGACGGTGCTGCCTCTCGCTTCGCTCGCTGTCCGCCGCTCGCCGCTCGCTCGTGCAGCCAAAAATGGCCAGTTTTGGCCCGTTTTTGGGCCGTTTTGGCCAGTTTTTGGCCTGTTCTTGCATTGCGCGGTGACCGTCGAGAGCGGAGCAAAACGTCAGCCATCTCAGCACCCTGGAACCCCCCGGGTGGCACAGGGCTGGATGGGGCTTTCGTATAGCAGGGACGGTGCTGCCTCTCGCTTCGCTCGCTGTCCGCCGCTCGCCGCTCGCTCGTGCAGCCAAAAATGGCCAGTTTTGGCCCGTTTTTGGGCCGTTTTGGCCAGTTTTTGGCCTGTTCTTGCATTGCGCGGTGACCGTCGAGAGCGGAGCAAAACGTCAGCCATCTCAGCACCCTGGAACCCCCCGGGTGGCACAGGGCTGGATGGGGCTTTCGTATAGCAGGGACGGTGCTGCCTCTCGCTTCGCTCGCTGTCCGCCGCTCGCCGCTCGCTCGTGCAGCCAAAAATGGCCAGTTTTGGCCCGTTTTTGGGCCGTTTTGGCCAGTTTTTGGCCTGTTCTTGCATTGCGCGGTGACCGTCGAGAGCGGAGCAAAACGTCAGCCATCTCAGCACCCTGGAACCCCCCGGGTGGCACAGGGCTGGATGGGGCTTTCGTATAGCAGGGACGGTGCTGCCTCTCGCTTCGCTCGCTGTCCGCCGCTCGCCGCTCGCTCGCGCAGCCAAAAATGGCCAGTTTTGGCCCGTTTTTGGGCCGTTTTGGCCAGTTTTTGGCCTGTTCTTGCATTGCGCGGTGACCGTCGAGAGCGGAGCAAAACGTCAGCCATCTCAGCACCCTGGAACCCCCCGGGTGGCACAGGGCTGGATGGGGCTTTCGTATAGCAGGGACGGTGCTGCCTCTCGCTTCGCTCGCTGTCCGCCGCTCGCCGCTCGCTCGTGCAGCCAAAAATGGCCAGTTTTGGCCCGTTTTTGGGCCGTTTTGGCCAGTTTTTGGCCTGTTCTTGCATTGCGCGGTGACCGTCGAGAGCGGAGCAAAACGTCAGCCATCTCAGCACCCTGGAACCCCCCGGGTGGCACAGGGCTGGATGGGGCTTTCGTATAGCAGGGACGGTGCTGCCTCTCGCTTCGCTCGCTGTCCGCCGCTCGCCGCTCGCTCGTGCAGCCAAAAATGGCCAGTTTTGGCCCGTTTTTGGGCCGTTTTGGCCAGTTTTTGGCCTGTTCTTGCATTGCGCGGTGACCGTCGAGAGCGGAGCAAAACGTCAGCCATCTCAGCACCCTGGAACCCCCCGGGTGGCACAGGGCTGGATGGGGCTTTCGTATAGCAGGGACGGTGCTGCCTCTCGCTTCGCTCGCTGTCCGCCGCTCGCCGCTCGCTCGTGCAGCCAAAAATGGCCAGTTTTGGCCCGTTTTTGGGCCGTTTTGGCCAGTTTTTGGCCTGTTCTTGCATTGCGCGGTGACCGTCGAGAGCGGAGCAAAACGTCAGCCATCTCAGCACCCTGGAACCCCCCGGGTGGCACAGGGCTGGATGGGGCTTTCGTATAGCAGGGACGGTGCTGCCTCTCGCTTCGCTCGCTGTCCGCCGCTCGCCGCTCGCTCGCGCAGCCAAAAATGGCCAGTTTTGGCCCGTTTTTGGGCCGTTTTGGCCAGTTTTTGGCCTGTTCTTGCATTGCGCGGTGACCGTCGAGAGCGGAGCAAAACGTCAGCCATCTCAGCACCCTGGAACCCCCCGGGTGGCACAGGGCTGGATGGGGCTTTCGTATAGCAGGGACGGTGCTGCCTCTCGCTTCGCTCGCTGTCCGCCGCTCGCCGCTCGCTCGTGCAGCCAAAAATGGCCAGTTTTGGCCCGTTTTTGGGCCGTTTTGGCCAGTTTTTGGCCTGTTCTTGCATTGCGCGGTGACCGTCGAGAGCGGAGCAAAACGTCAGCCATCTCAGCACCCTGGAACCCCCCGGGTGGCACAGGGCTGGATGGGGCTTTCGTATAGCAGGGACGGTGCTGCCTCTCGCTTCGCTCGCTGTCCGCCGCTCGCCGCTCGCTCGTGCAGCCAAAAATGGCCAGTTTTGGCCCGTTTTTGGGCCGTTTTGGCCAGTTTTTGGCCTGTTCTTGCATTGCGCGGTGACCGTCGAGAGCGGAGCAAAACGTCAGCCATCTCAGCACCCTGGAACCCCCCGGGTGGCACAGGGCTGGATGGGGCTTTCGTATAGCAGGGACGGTGCTGCCTCTCGCTTCGCTCGCTGTCCGCCGCTCGCCGCTCGCTCGTGCAGCCAAAAATGGCCAGTTTTGGCCCGTTTTTGGGCCGTTTTGGCCAGTTTTTGGCCTGTTCTTGCATTGCGCGGTGACCGTCGAGAGCGGAGCAAAACGTCAGCCATCTCAGCACCCTGGAACCCCCCGGGTGGCACAGGGCTGGATGGGGCTTTCGTATAGCAGGGACGGTGCTGCCTCTCGCTTCGCTCGCTGTCCGCCGCTCGCCGCTCGCTCGCGCAGCCAAAAATGGCCAGTTTTGGCCCGTTTTTGGGCCGTTTTGGCCAGTTTTTGGCCTGTTCTTGCATTGCGCGGTGACCGTCGAGAGCGGAGCAAAACGTCAGCCATCTCAGCACCCTGGAACCCCCCGGGTGGCACAGGGCTGGATGGGGCTTTCGTATAGCAGGGACGGTGCTGCCTCTCGCTTCGCTCGCTGTCCGCCGCTCGCCGCTCGCGCAGCCAAAAATGGCCAGTTTTGGCCCGTTTTTGGGCCGTTTTGGCCAGTTTTTGGCCTGTTCTTGCATTGCGCGGTGACCGTCGAGAGCGGAGCAAAACGTCAGCCATCTCAGCACCCTGGAACCCCCCGGGTGGCACAGGGCTGGATGGGGCTTTCGTATAGCAGGGACGGTGCTGCCTCTCGCTTCGCTCGCTGTTCGCCGCTCGCCGCTCGCTCGCGCAGCCAAAAATGGCCAGTTTTGGCCCGTTTTTGGGCTGTTTTGGCCAGTTTTTGGCCTGTTCTTGCGTGGTGCGGTGACCGTCGTGAGCGGAGCAAAACGTCAGCCATCTCAGCACCCTGGAACCCCCCGGGTGGCACAGGGCTGGATGGGGCTTTCGTATAGCAGGGACGGTGCTGCCTCTCGCTTCGCTCGCTGTTCGCCGCTCGCCGCTCGCTCGCGCAGCCAAAAATGGCCAGTTTTGGCCCGTTTTTGGGCTGTTTTGGCCTGTTTTTGGGCTGTTCTTGTGTGGCGCGGTGACCGTCGTGAGCGGAGCAAAATGTCAGCCATCTCAGCACCCTGGAACCCCCCGGGTGGCACAGGGCTGGATGGGGCTTTCGTATAGCAGGGACGGTGCTGCCTCGCGCTTCGCTCGCTGTTCGCCGCTCTCCGCTCGCTCGCGCAGCAAAAAATGGCCAGTTTTGGCCCGTTTTTGGGCTGTTTTGGCCAGTTTTTGGCCTGTTCTTGCGTGCCGCGGCGACCGTCGTGAGCGGAGCAAAACGTCAGCCATCTCAGCACCCTGGAACCCCCCGGGTGGCACAGGGCTGGATGGGGCTTTCGTATAGCAGGGACGGTGCTGCCTCTCGCTTCGCTCGCTGTCCGCCGCTCGCTGCTCGCTCGCGCAGCCAAAAATGGCCAGTTTTGGCCCGTTTTTGGGCTGTTTTGGCCTGTTTTTGGGCTGTTCTTGTGTGCCGCGGCGACCGTCGTGAGCGGAGCAAAATGTCAGCCATCTCAGCACCCTGGAACCCCCTGGGTGGCACAGGGCTGGATGGGGCTTTCGTATAGCAGGGACGGTGCTGCCTCTCGCTTCGCTCGCTGTCCGCCGCTCGCCGCTCGCTCGCGCAGCCAAAAATGGCCAGTTTTGGCCCGTTTTTGGGCCGTTTTGGCCAGTTTTTGGCCTGTTCTTGCGTTGCGCGGTGACCGTCGAGAGCGGAGCAAAACGTCAGCCATCTCAGCACCCTGGAACCCCCCGGGTGGCACAGGGCTGGATGGGGCTTTCGTATAGCAGGGACGGTGCTGCCTCTCGCTTCGCTCGCTGTCCGCCGCTCGCCGCTCGCTCGCGCAGCCAAAAATGGCCAGTTTTGGCCCGTTTTTGGGCCGTTTTGGCCAGTTTTTGGCCTGTTCTTGCGTTGCGCGGTGACCGTCGAGAGCGGAGCAAAACGTCAGCCATCTCAGCACCCTGGAACCCCCCGGGTGGCACAGGGCTGGATGGGGCTTTCGTATAGCAGGGACGGTGCTGCCTCTCGCTTCGCTCGCTGTCCGCCGCTCGCCGCTCGCTCGCGCAGCCAAAAATGGCCAGTTTTGGCCCGTTTTTGGGCCGTTTTGGCCAGTTTTTGGCCTGTTCTTGCTTTGCGCGGTG
>NW_027020462.1:0-5000 GCF_036884655.1 Musa acuminata AAA Group
TTGGTCATCGCGCTTGGTTGAAAAGCCAGTGGCGCGAAGCTACCGTGTGTCGGATTATGACTGAACGCCTCTAAGTCAGAATCCTAGCTAGCAACCGGCGCTCTCGCCCGTCGTTCGCCTCCCGACCCACAGTAGGGGCCTTCGGCCCCCATGGGCTCGTGTCGCCGGTGTAGCCCCCGCGGTGGTATAGCCACGGGTGGCCATCGGGAAGTGAAATTCCGCACGGACGACGGGCCGAATCCTTTGCAGACGACTTAAATACGCGATGGGGCATTGTAAGTGGTAGAGTGGCCTTGCTGCCACGATCCACTGAGATCCAGCCCTGCGTCGCACGGATTCGTCCCCCCCTCCCCCCCAAATTCACTGCCCTCCACGCTGACGAGGTTGAAAGCGACAGTCGAACGCTCGAAATATCCGACGGGATGCATTCAACTTCGGAGTGCCTTTGATTCGATGAGATGTCCAAGTGCAGCAGCGCTCAGCAATGCACGAGCCGCTGCACGTGGCGACCGAGTGCCTGCCTTTGATTCGATGTGGCGCAAGCAATCACGGAGCTGTCACTGCACAGGTCGATGCATTGTTACCACTTCGTTGCTGCTGTGCAGGCGCAAGCACCAACCAACGTGCTGCGGTGCCAGTGGCACGTCTGCAGCACGGGCAGCATCCCCACCGTCATATCATACCGTTGTTGCCTGAACTCACCGTCATATCAGGGGAGCAGCAGCTGCAAGCAACCAATACACCTTGGCCTCGATGCCCTCGCTTGCTTCTTCACCAGCCTCGCAGCTCACCTCACCTCACCTCACCTCACCTCACCTGTATACAGTTGGGTTTGGGTTCAGACAATACAATGACCCCAACCAAGGCTGCTCTTGACCCGTCTGCATACTTCGTTCGACGACAGACCGTCGTGTTTTGGCCTGTTTCGCCCTTTTCGCGTGCTTGATGGGGCCTTCAGATAACAACACAGGGCGAGATGGGGCATTCAGATAACAACACAGGGCAGGTGCTGCCCTGCCCCCACACTTCGCTCGCTGGCTCTCCGCCGCTCGACCAAAGATGGCCAAGTTTTGCCCCGTTTTTGCCCCTTTTGCCCCGTTTTTGCCTCCTTTTGGGCTGTTCTTTGCTAGATTGGGCTTTCGTATAGCATGGACGGTGCTGCTTCTCGCTTCGCTCGCTGTTCGCCGCTCGCCGCTCGCTCGCGCAGCCAAAAATGGCCAGTTTTGGCCCGTTTTTGGGCTGTTTTGGCCTGTTTTTGGTCTGTTCTGGCGTGGCGCGGTGACCGTCGTGAGCGGAGCAAAACGTCAGCCATCTCAGCACCTTGGAACCCCCCGGGTGGCACAGGGCTGGATGGGGCTTTCGTATAGCAGGGACGGTGCTGCCTCACGCTTCGCTCGCTGTTCGCCGCTCGCCGCTCGCTCGCGCAACCTAAAATGGCCAGTTTTGGCCCGTTTTTGGGCTGTTTTGGCCTGTTTTTGGTCCGTTCTTGCGTGGCACGGCGACCGTCGTGAGCGGAGCAAAACGTCAGCCATCTCAGCACCCTGGAACCCCCCGGGTGGCACAGGGCTGGATGGGGCTTTCGTATAGCAGGGACGGTGCTGCCTCTCGCTTCGCTCGCTGTTCGCCGCTCACCGCTCGCTCGCTCAGCCAAAAATGGCCAGTTTTGGCCCGTTTTTGGGCTGTTTTGGCCTGTTTTTGGTCCGTTCTTGCATGGCGCGGTGACCGTCGTGAGCGGAGCAAAACGTCAGCCATCTCAGCACCCTGGAACCCCCCGGGTGGCACAGGGCTGGATGGGGCTTTCGTATAGCAGGGACGGTGCTGCCTCACGCTTCGCTCGCTGTTCGCCGCTCGCCGCTCGCTCGCGCAGCCAAAAATGACCAGTTTTGGCCCGTTTTTGGGCTGTTTTGGCCTGTTTATGGTCCGTTCTTGCGTGGTGCGGTGACCGTCGTGAGCGGAGCAAAACGTCAGCCATCTCAGCACCCTGGAACCCCCCGGGTGGCACAGGGCTGGATGGGGCTTTCGTATATAGCAGGGACGGTGCTGCCTCTCGCTTCGCTCGCTGTCCGCCGCTCGCCGCTCGCTCGCGCAGCCAAAAATGGCCAGTTTTGGCCCGTTTTTGGGCCGTTTTAGCCAGTTTTTGGCCTGTTCTTGCATTGCGCGGTGACCGTCGAGAGCGGAGCAAAACGTCAGCCATCTCAGCACCCTGGAACCCCCCGGGTGGCACAGGGCTGGATGGGGCTTTCGTATAGCAGGGACGGTGCTGCCTCTCGCTTCGCTCGCTGTCCGCCGCTCGCCGCTCGCTCGTGCAGCCAAAAATGGCCAGTTTTGGCCCGTTTTTGGGCCGTTTTGGCCAGTTTTTGGCCTGTTCTTGCATTGCGCGGTGACCGTCGAGAGCGGAGCAAAACGTCAGCCATCTCAGCACCCTGGAACCCCCCGGGTGGCACAGGGCTGGATGGGGCTTTCGTATAGCAGGGACGGTGCTGCCTCTCGCTTCGCTCGCTGTCCGCCGCTCGCCGCTCGCTCGTGCAGCCAAAAATGGCCAGTTTTGGCCCGTTTTTGGGCCGTTTTGGCCAGTTTTTGGCCTGTTCTTGCATTGCGCGGTGACCGTCGAGAGCGGAGCAAAACGTCAGCCATCTCAGCACCCTGGAACCCCCCGGGTGGCACAGGGCTGGATGGGGCTTTCGTATAGCAGGGACGGTGCTGCCTCTCGCTTCGCTCGCTGTCCGCCGCTCGCCGCTCGCTCGTGCAGCCAAAAATGGCCAGTTTTGGCCCGTTTTTGGGCCGTTTTGGCCAGTTTTTGGCCTGTTCTTGCATTGCGCGGTGACCGTCGAGAGCGGAGCAAAACGTCAGCCATCTCAGCACCCTGGAACCCCCCGGGTGGCACAGGGCTGGATGGGGCTTTCGTATAGCAGGGACGGTGCTGCCTCTCGCTTCGCTCGCTGTCCGCCGCTCGCCGCTCGCTCGTGCAGCCAAAAATGGCCAGTTTTGGCCCGTTTTTGGGCCGTTTTGGCCAGTTTTTGGCCTGTTCTTGCATTGCGCGGTGACCGTCGAGAGCGGAGCAAAACGTCAGCCATCTCAGCACCCTGGAACCCCCCGGGTGGCACAGGGCTGGATGGGGCTTTCGTATAGCAGGGACGGTGCTGCCTCTCGCTTCGCTCGCTGTCCGCCGCTCGCCGCTCGCTCGTGCAGCCAAAAATGGCCAGTTTTGGCCCGTTTTTGGGCCGTTTTGGCCAGTTTTTGGCCTGTTCTTGCATTGCGCGGTGACCGTCGAGAGCGGAGCAAAACGTCAGCCATCTCAGCACCCTGGAACCCCCCGGGTGGCACAGGGCTGGATGGGGCTTTCGTATAGCAGGGACGGTGCTGCCTCTCGCTTCGCTCGCTGTCCGCCGCTCGCCGCTCGCTCGTGCAGCCAAAAATGGCCAGTTTTGGCCCGTTTTTGGGCCGTTTTGGCCAGTTTTTGGCCTGTTCTTGCATTGCGCGGTGACCGTCGAGAGCGGAGCAAAACGTCAGCCATCTCAGCACCCTGGAACCCCCCGGGTGGCACAGGGCTGGATGGGGCTTTCGTATAGCAGGGACGGTGCTGCCTCTCGCTTCGCTCGCTGTCCGCCGCTCGCCGCTCGCTCGTGCAGCCAAAAATGGCCAGTTTTGGCCCGTTTTTGGGCCGTTTTGGCCAGTTTTTGGCCTGTTCTTGCATTGCGCGGTGACCGTCGAGAGCGGAGCAAAACGTCAGCCATCTCAGCACCCTGGAACCCCCCGGGTGGCACAGGGCTGGATGGGGCTTTCGTATAGCAGGGACGGTGCTGCCTCTCGCTTCGCTCGCTGTCCGCCGCTCGCCGCTCGCTCGTGCAGCCAAAAATGGCCAGTTTTGGCCCGTTTTTGGGCCCGTTTTGGCCAGTTTTTGGCCTGTTCTTGCATTGCGCGGTGACCGTCGAGAGCGGAGCAAAACGTCAGCCATCTCAGCACCCTGGAACCCCCCGGGTGGCACAGGGCTGGATGGGGCTTTCGTATAGCAGGGACGGTGCTGCCTCTCGCTTCGCTCGCTGTCCGCCGCTCGCCGCTCGCTCGCGCAGCCAAAAATGGCCAGTTTTGGCCCGTTTTTGGGCCGTTTTGGCCAGTTTTTGGCCTGTTCTTGCATTGCGCGGTGACCGTCGAGAGCGGAGCAAAACGTCAGCCATCTCAGCACCCTGGAACCCCCCGGGTGGCACAGGGCTGGATGGGGCTTTCGTATAGCAGGGACGGTGCTGCCTCTCGCTTCGCTCGCTGTCCGCCGCTCGCCGCTCGCTCGTGCAGCCAAAAATGGCCAGTTTTGGCCCGTTTTTGGGCCGTTTTGGCCAGTTTTTGGCCTGTTCTTGCATTGCGCGGTGACCGTCGAGAGCGGAGCAAAACGTCAGCCATCTCAGCACCCTGGAACCCCCCCGGGTGGCACAGGGCTGGATGGGGCTTTCGTATAGCAGGGACGGTGCTGCCTCTCGCTTCGCTCGCTGTCCGCCGCTCGCCGCTCGCTCGTGCAGCCAAAAATGGCCAGTTTTGGCCCGTTTTTGGGCCGTTTTGGCCAGTTTTTGGCCTGTTCTTGCATTGCGCGGTGACCGTCGAGAGCGGAGCAAAACGTCAGCCATCTCAGCACCCTGGAACCCCCCGGGTGGCACAGGGCTGGATGGGGCTTTCGTATAGCAGGGACGGTGCTGCCTCTCGCTTCGCTCGCTGTCCGCCGCTCGCCGCTCGCTCGTGCAGCCAAAAATGGCCAGTTTTGGCCCGTTTTTGGGCCGTTTTGGCCAGTTTTTGGCCTGTTCTTGCATTGCGCGGTGACCGTCGAGAGCGGAGCAAAACGTCAGCCATCTCAGCACCCTGGAACCCCCCGGGTGGCACAGGGCTGGATGGGGCTTTCGTATAGCAGGGACGGTGCTGCCTCTCGCTTCGCTCGCTGTCCGCCGCTCGCCGCTCGCTCGCGCAGCCAAAAATGGCCAGTTTTGGCCCGTTTTTGGGCCGTTTTGGCCAGTTTT
>NW_027020462.1:17500-25000 GCF_036884655.1 Musa acuminata AAA Group
ATTCAGAGCTTGTAAAGTCTGTTTGTAATTTGCATTGTCTATGAAGTGTTTTTCGGACATGTTTGCTTGTGGATCCCGATTGAGGCGTTCTCTTTAACCCGTTCTCTCTTTTGTTGGTCCTAAGGGACAATGGGAGGCTTCGGGGAGGCTGACCTTTGCGGACGGACGCGCGAGGGTGCCGCACGCCTTAGGCAAAACCAGCTAAGGTCGTGACAATATGGTATCAGAGCGGGACAAGCACTCATAGAAACACTTGACATGCAAACGTGGGGGACCTAGCGTGGCTGCGTTGAGGGCAGTCAGCACACGCGCGACCGTTTTTGGGAAAACGGGCATGGAGATGTAGGGAAAAGAGTCGCTCAGAGGAGCGGGCATCTGAGATTGGCATTCAGAGGAATGGCCAACCCTTCGCGCAAGAGGCACCACGAGAACAGGCAAGCTTGGAAGAATTTGGAGCGCACAAAGGTTGGGATGGCTGAGTTTGAGCTACGGCTCAACGTTGACAACTTTACTTGATGGTGCTCAAGGCAAGCGAGGCGCTTGGCAAAGGACGAGACCATGCAAAGTGGAATGAGTTGCTCAGCGACCGAAAGAGTTGTGCAAAGCTCACAGAGGTGAGGGGAATTGCTAACTCGAAGAATTCGGTACTCATGCATGGGCTTGTATGCGGACGATGGATTGTTCGTGGCCATCCCAAGGCGGTCGAGACTCGTCGCCATGGAGCATTGAAACTTTCTCTTCGACATGCGAAGGATACGTCCGGAGGAGGCTGAAGTGTGCAACGAGTTCAGCATGTTGCTAGGCCTTGAGGGGTGCAGCGGTGGCTGTATTGACGTGGAGGCGCAATCTAGCAAGTGCGTTTGCAAGAGGCAGAACAATGCACAGTTTGTTCAGCAGATCGGAGTAGTCCAAGGGGATGGTGGTCTCCGAAACGAAGAGAGATGTTGCTCCAACGGGACAGTTATCCAGGAGGGATAAGTCTCAGCTCTCCAAAGGGAGAATCATGTGAGATGGACTTCACATGTTGAGGAGGAGTACCTCACAAACAACAACTCCACGAAGCTCGATGGACTGAGCAAGCGGCGAGGAGTCGTCGCATGATCTCGCTTGAGAGAATGCATTGGTGGATGCATTGCGAGATCAAGTGGGGGAGCGACCCAAAGCAACTCAAATGGAGGCACACTTGGAGTCGATATGGAGATCGGACTCAAGGGAGGGCTGACCCGTGGAATGGTGGGCGCGAGGGCCACCATCGACTCAATGCAGAAACGAGGAGCGGAGCAACTTGGGTGTAACTTGGCGAAGTACCCAAGCCGCTTGAAGGGAGCCAGCATAGAAGTTGGAACATGGAGCAGAGGCACAGCGCTTTCCCTAGACAGAGGTCAAGGACATGAACTCTTGCAGAGGCAGGAGTAGAATCATGCTGTTCCCTGGGTCCTTCATTCTGACAGAGCGGACTCATCTTGCATGGTGCCAAAGACGAAGGGAGCTTCGGGGCACATGCACCTTATCTCGGAGGAGCATTCGATGGAGGAACTAAGGCGACTCAATTTGCGGAGGCGAAGTTGAGTTCAGAAGGCCTTAGCACGGGGCAAGAGGATGCAGAGGCGGGTACTCTTGAAGAATATGCCACAGTGTTGTCATTTGAGTTGCTATGAAGGAAGCAGTGTGCAGCGGAGATTGTGCTGGTAGGGGCAGAGGCCCAGGATCCAGGCAATGGTGCACAAATTACAGCGAAGTCGGTGGACTTCGGGAGCTACTAGGCGACGGACTGTCCTAGAGCGGTGCTTCATCTAGGTGTGACCCAAGAGTGGGTGGATGAAGGTCGATTGCCAAAGGAGCGAACAAAATCGAAGGTGGAGGAGACCCTGCGATGTATTGGCAGAGGCCACACATGGAGGGTTCACAATTCGAGTTTATTCCACAAGGATCAGAATGCAATGGAGATGTCACCAGGAGGCGACATGGTGCAGCGGATCGTGGTGGAACAGTTCGTGGCAATGCGACACACACGACATTGTCCCGTGAGGGATGAGATCATATGGAGGTATGATCGGGAGCTACTGGGAGCTCCGCTTTGGTGAACAACACGACGGCAAGAAGGGCTATGGATTCAAGGAGTGAAGGCCATGGTACCGCAGAGGCGGGTCTTCCGGGCGTGCACCGAATTTTGCATCGGATGAAAACCTTGGTCATCAGCATATGGGGGCTGGGTTCCACCAAGGGAAAAGTTCGAATGCAAGTACCAGTGAGTCCCATGAGAGGGACTTGATCATGCAGAGGTATGATCGAAGCAGCTGGAGAGTTGGACTGCTCCAGAGCTCATATTCGCTTAAGGGAGCCCGACAAGTCAGAGGACAAGGTCGAGTAAGCGAACGTTGCTACCCAAAATCAAGCATCAGTTAGAATGGAGGTGGACTCAGAGGAGTGCCACGGAGACATCTCTACTGATTGTGAAGGAAAGGGATACAGAGGCGAAGCGACGGATAGTAGGGCCATGGGCATGGCAGCGCCATGGTACCGCAGAGGCGGGACTTCCGTGCAAGTCATTGATCCCTTGCTCTCACGGAGGGAGAGCGCTTGGTCGTGAAAGGGGCCGAGGAGGTGGAGCATGCAGAGGCAATCTCCAAGTACCGAGACAAGGCTGAAGGGCAGAGGCCAAGAAACTTCGTAAGACCGGTGTCAACAAGTTTCTCATCAAGATAGCCGTAAGTGAAGGACTTCGGGTCATGCAAGAGTGCACGACCAAGGAACGAAGCAGGCAGTACGTGGTGCTGTACCTTTGCTACTCAGTGGAGTAGGCGGCAGGGTTGATGGAGAAGACGGTACAATCCCAGAGGCGACCTCATCTATCAGAGAATTACTCCAAGTTGGGGTGAAAACTTCCTGCATTCCAGAAGTTCAATGGCATTGAGAAGGTGAATCACAGTAGCTAACTCAACGCAAGGAGTGCAAACACTTCAAGTGCTTCAGAAGTGTGAGCAAAGAGCAGGCGAAGGCCAGTAACCAGCTCGATGCATGAAGTACAACCTCGAGGAGGCGGGCGAAGTCAAGTAACCTTTGCCTTCTCAACTCTTAAGAGAATGGGCGAAACCGAGTACCCCAGTTCTCTTATCTATCCAGCAGAGGAGCTCTGCACAAGTTCAAAGACCCTTCGAAGATAATTGAAGACAATAGTTGTCAAAATCCTCACCAACGGTGATCAATGCTACTGAGAGTAGATTGTCCGCTTCATTTCCCAACGAAATGCCAATCGAAAGCGGAAGTGATGCGAACCTACTTGGATGTGACAACTAACTGAAAGAAGAGTCAATGAGCAGATTTTGTGGAGGAAGGACCCAAAACTTCAGAAGTTTGCGAGGCGATGCTCGTTAAAGCTCCAACAAGCATCCACCCAGTTCAAGTAGCATGTGGAAATTTTGAGAAACTGGCGCAGTAAGAATGGTCTTTTCCTTCATTTGGTGGATCCGCAGGAATCAACGAGGATCAATACAACTCAGCCAACCCCACACCAGAGTCAGAGTCATTGGCGAGTTGAAGCAGCATGGCGGATCAAAGGTTCGACTACTCAGAAACAGCAGCGGAGAGCAGCTGGGAGCCAGGAGGCGCATTGCAGCTGGAGCGGAAGATTGAAGACTCAGCAAAGGCGAAGAGTTGCAGTGTTCACAAAGGCTTCGACGAGGACGTCGAAGGGATAAGTGGGGGAGAATGTAACGGACAAACTTCTAAACAAGATGTTGGATGTAATGCTTATGTCTGTCCGTTGTCTTTTGGCATGTTCATGCCTTGTACAGAATGTAAAGGGGCGGCCGAAGGCTTAATAGTCCCATTTTAGTTGGGTTGGTGGCCTCTTTAGGCTTGTAAATAAAGGTTGTGTCATGTGGACACGTTCGAGAGCTTTTCGGTCTGTAATGGACCATTTTACCCTTTGTTGTGCCACTATTCAGAGCTTGTAAAGTCTGTTTGTAATTTGCATTGTCTATGAAGTGTTTTTCGGACATGTTTGCTTGTGGATCCCGATTGAGGCGTTCTCTTTAACCCGTTCTCTCTTTTGTTGGTCCTAAGGGACAATGGGAGGCTTCGGGGAGGCTGACCTTTGCGGACGGACGCGCGAGGGTGCCGCACGCCTTAGGCAAAACCAGCTAAGGTCGTGACAGGGTGGCACAGGGCTGGATGGGGCTTTCGTATAGCAGGGACGGTGCTGCCTCTCGCTTCGCTCGCTGTCCGCCGCTCGCCGCTCGCTCGTGCAGCCAAAAATGGCCAGTTTTGGCCCGTTTTTGGGCCGTTTTGGCCAGTTTTTGGCCTGTTCTTGCATTGCGCGGTGACCGTCGAGAGCGGAGCAAAACGTCAGCCATCTCAGCACCCTGGAACCCCCCGGGTGGCACAGGGCTGGATGGGGCTTTCGTATAGCAGGGACGGTGCTGCCTCTCGCTTCGCTCGCTGTCCGCCGCTCGCCGCTCGCTCGTGCAGCCAAAAATGGCCAGTTTTGGCCCGTTTTTGGGCCGTTTTGGCCAGTTTTTGGCCTGTTCTTGCATTGCGCGGTGACCGTCGAGAGCGGAGCAAAACGTCAGCCATCTCAGCACCCTGGAACCCCCCGGGTGGCACAGGGCTGGATGGGGCTTTCGTATAGCAGGGACGGTGCTGCCTCTCGCTTCGCTCGCTGTCCGCCGCTCGCCGCTCGCTCGTGCAGCCAAAAATGGCCAGTTTTGGCCCGTTTTTGGGCCGTTTTGGCCAGTTTTTGGCCTGTTCTTGCATTGCGCGGTGACCGTCGAGAGCGGAGCAAAACGTCAGCCATCTCAGCACCCTGGAACCCCCCGGGTGGCACAGGGCTGGATGGGGCTTTCGTATAGCAGGGACGGTGCTGCCTCTCGCTTCGCTCGCTGTCCGCCGCTCGCCGCTCGCTCGCGCAGCCAAAAATGGCCAGTTTTGGCCCGTTTTTGGGCCGTTTTGGCCAGTTTTTGGCCTGTTCTTGCATTGCGCGGTGACCGTCGAGAGCGGAGCAAAACGTCAGCCATCTCAGCACCCTGGAACCCCCCGGGTGGCACAGGGCTGGATGGGGCTTTCGTATAGCAGGGACGGTGCTGCCTCTCGCTTCGCTCGCTGTCCGCCGCTCGCCGCTCGCTCGTGCAGCCAAAAATGGCCAGTTTTGGCCCGTTTTTGGGCCGTTTTGGCCAGTTTTTGGCCTGTTCTTGCATTGCGCGGTGACCGTCGAGAGCGGAGCAAAACGTCAGCCATCTCAGCACCCTGGAACCCCCCCCGGGTGGCACAGGGCTGGATGGGGCTTTCGTATAGCAGGGACGGTGCTGCCTCTCGCTTCGCTCGCTGTCCGCCGCTCGCCGCTCGCTCGTGCAGCCAAAAATGGCCAGTTTTGGCCCGTTTTTGGGCCGTTTTGGCCAGTTTTTGGCCTGTTCTTGCATTGCGCGGTGACCGTCGAGAGCGGAGCAAAACGTCAGCCATCTCAGCACCCTGGAACCCCCCGGGTGGCACAGGGCTGGATGGGGCTTTCGTATAGCAGGGACGGTGCTGCCTCTCGCTTCGCTCGCTGTCCGCCGCTCGCCGCTCGCTCGTGCAGCCAAAAATGGCCAGTTTTGGCCCGTTTTTGGGCCGTTTTGGCCAGTTTTTGGCCTGTTCTTGCATTGCGCGGTGACCGTCGAGAGCGGAGCAAAACGTCAGCCATCTCAGCACCCTGGAACCCCCCGGGTGGCACAGGGCTGGATGGGGCTTTCGTATAGCAGGGACGGTGCTGCCTCTCGCTTCGCTCGCTGTCCGCCGCTCGCCGCTCGCTCGCGCAGCCAAAAATGGCCAGTTTTGGCCCGTTTTTGGGCCGTTTTGGCCAGTTTTTGGCCTGTTCTTGCATTGCGCGGTGACCGTCGAGAGCGGAGCAAAACGTCAGCCATCTCAGCACCCTGGAACCCCCCGGGTGGCACAGGGCTGGATGGGGCTTTCGTATAGCAGGGACGGTGCTGCCTCTCGCTTCGCTCGCTGTCCGCCGCTCGCCGCTCGCTCGTGCAGCCAAAAATGGCCAGTTTTGGCCCGTTTTTGGGCCGTTTTGGCCAGTTTTTGGCCTGTTCTTGCATTGCGCGGTGACCGTCGAGAGCGGAGCAAAACGTCAGCCATCTCAGCACCCTGGAACCCCCCGGGTGGCACAGGGCTGGATGGGGCTTTCGTATAGCAGGGACGGTGCTGCCTCTCGCTTCGCTCGCTGTCCGCCGCTCGCCGCTCGCTCGTGCAGCCAAAAATGGCCAGTTTTGGCCCGTTTTTGGGCCGTTTTGGCCAGTTTTTGGCCTGTTCTTGCATTGCGCGGTGACCGTCGAGAGCGGAGCAAAACGTCAGCCATCTCAGCACCCTGGAACCCCCCGGGTGGCACAGGGCTGGATGGGGCTTTCGTATAGCAGGGACGGTGCTGCCTCTCGCTTCGCTCGCTGTCCGCCGCTCGCCGCTCGCTCGTGCAGCCAAAAATGGCCAGTTTTGGCCCGTTTTTGGGCCGTTTTGGCCAGTTTTTGGCCTGTTCTTGCATTGCGCGGTGACCGTCGAGAGCGGAGCAAAACGTCAGCCATCTCAGCACCCTGGAACCCCCCGGGTGGCACAGGGCTGGATGGGGCTTTCGTATAGCAGGGACGGTGCTGCCTCTCGCTTCGCTCGCTGTCCGCCGCTCGCCGCTCGCTCGCGCAGCCAAAAATGGCCAGTTTTGGCCCGTTTTTGGGCCGTTTTGGCCAGTTTTTGGCCTGTTCTTGCATTGCGCGGTGACCGTCGAGAGCGGAGCAAAACGTCAGCCATCTCAGCACCCTGGAACCCCCCGGGTGGCACAGGGCTGGATGGGGCTTTCGTATAGCAGGGACGGTGCTGCCTCTCGCTTCGCTCGCTGTCCGCCGCTCGCCGCTCGCGCAGCCAAAAATGGCCAGTTTTGGCCCGTTTTTGGGCCGTTTTGGCCAGTTTTTGGCCTGTTCTTGCATTGCGCGGTGACCGTCGAGAGCGGAGCAAAACGTCAGCCATCTCAGCACCCTGGAACCCCCCGGGTGGCACAGGGCTGGATGGGGCTTTCGTATAGCAGGGACGGTGCTGCCTCTCGCTTCGCTCGCTGTTCGCCGCTCGCCGCTCGCTCGCGCAGCCAAAAATGGCCAGTTTTGGCCCGTTTTTGGGCTGTTTTGGCCAGTTTTTGGCCTGTTCTTGCGTGGTGCGGTGACCGTCGTGAGCGGAGCAAAACGTCAGCCATCTCAGCACCCTGGAACCCCCCGGGTGGCACAGGGCTGGATGGGGCTTTCGTATAGCAGGGACGGTGCTGCCTCTCGCTTCGCTCGCTGTTCGCCGCTCGCCGCTCGCTCGCGCAGCCAAAAATGGCCAGTTTTGGCCCGTTTTTGGGCTGTTTTGGCCTGTTTTTGGGCTGTTCTTGTGTGGCGCGGTGACCGTCGTGAGCGGAGCAAAATGTCAGCCATCTCAGCACCCTGGAACCCCCCGGGTGGCACAGGGCTGGATGGGGCTTTCGTATAGCAGGGACGGTGC
>NW_027020462.1:35000-37500 GCF_036884655.1 Musa acuminata AAA Group
CTTCGCTCGCTGTCCGCCGCTCGCCGCTCGCTCGTGCAGCCAAAAATGGCCAGTTTTGGCCCGTTTTTGGGCCGTTTTGGCCAGTTTTTGGCCTGTTCTTGCATTGCGCGGTGACCGTCGAGAGCGGAGCAAAACGTCAGCCATCTCAGCACCCTGGAACCCCCCGGGTGGCACAGGGCTGGATGGGGCTTTCGTATAGCAGGGACGGTGCTGCCTCTCGCTTCGCTCGCTGTCCGCCGCTCGCCGCTCGCTCGTGCAGCCAAAAATGGCCAGTTTTGGCCCGTTTTTGGGCCGTTTTGGCCAGTTTTTGGCCTGTTCTTGCATTGCGCGGTGACCGTCGAGAGCGGAGCAAAACGTCAGCCATCTCAGCACCCTGGAACCCCCCGGGTGGCACAGGGCTGGATGGGGCTTTCGTATAGCAGGGACGGTGCTGCCTCTCGCTTCGCTCGCTGTCCGCCGCTCGCCGCTCGCTCGTGCAGCCAAAAATGGCCAGTTTTGGCCCGTTTTTGGGCCGTTTTGGCCAGTTTTTGGCCTGTTCTTGCATTGCGCGGTGACCGTCGAGAGCGGAGCAAAACGTCAGCCATCTCAGCACCCTGGAACCCCCCGGGTGGCACAGGGCTGGATGGGGCTTTCGTATAGCAGGGACGGTGCTGCCTCTCGCTTCGCTCGCTGTCCGCCGCTCGCCGCTCGCTCGTGCAGCCAAAAATGGCCAGTTTTGGCCCGTTTTTGGGCCGTTTTGGCCAGTTTTTGGCCTGTTCTTGCATTGCGCGGTGACCGTCGAGAGCGGAGCAAAACGTCAGCCATCTCAGCACCCTGGAACCCCCCGGGTGGCACAGGGCTGGATGGGGCTTTCGTATAGCAGGGACGGTGCTGCCTCTCGCTTCGCTCGCTGTCCGCCGCTCGCCGCTCGCTCGTGCAGCCAAAAATGGCCAGTTTTGGCCCGTTTTTGGGCCGTTTTGGCCAGTTTTTGGCCTGTTCTTGCATTGCGCGGTGACCGTCGAGAGCGGAGCAAAACGTCAGCCATCTCAGCACCCTGGAACCCCCCGGGTGGCACAGGGCTGGATGGGGCTTTCGTATAGCAGGGACGGTGCTGCCTCTCGCTTCGCTCGCTGTCCGCCGCTCGCCGCTCGCTCGTGCAGCCAAAAATGGCCAGTTTTGGCCCGTTTTTGGGCCGTTTTGGCCAGTTTTTGGCCTGTTCTTGCATTGCGCGGTGACCGTCGAGAGCGGAGCAAAACGTCAGCCATCTCAGCACCCTGGAACCCCCCGGGTGGCACAGGGCTGGATGGGGCTTTCGTATAGCAGGGACGGTGCTGCCTCTCGCTTCGCTCGCTGTCCGCCGCTCGCCGCTCGCTCGCGCAGCCAAAAATGGCCAGTTTTTGGCCCGTTTTTGGGCCGTTTTGGCCAGTTTTTGGCCTGTTCTTGCATTGCGCGGTGACCGTCGAGAGCGGAGCAAAACGTCAGCCATCTCAGCACCCTGGAACCCCCCGGGTGGCACAGGGCTGGATGGGGCTTTCGTATAGCAGGGACGGTGCTGCCTCTCGCTTCGCTCGCTGTCCGCCGCTCGCCGCTCGCTCGTGCAGCCAAAAATGGCCAGTTTTGGCCCGTTTTTGGGCCGTTTTGGCCAGTTTTTGGCCTGTTCTTGCATTGCGCGGTGACCGTCGAGAGCGGAGCAAAACGTCAGCCATCTCAGCACCCTGGAACCCCCCCCGGGTGGCACAGGGCTGGATGGGGCTTTCGTATAGCAGGGACGGTGCTGCCTCTCGCTTCGCTCGCTGTCCGCCGCTCGCCGCTCGCTCGTGCAGCCAAAAATGGCCAGTTTTGGCCCGTTTTTGGGCCGTTTTGGCCAGTTTTTGGCCTGTTCTTGCATTGCGCGGTGACCGTCGAGAGCGGAGCAAAACGTCAGCCATCTCAGCACCCTGGAACCCCCCGGGTGGCACAGGGCTGGATGGGGCTTTCGTATAGCAGGGACGGTGCTGCCTCTCGCTTCGCTCGCTGTCCGCCGCTCGCCGCTCGCTCGTGCAGCCAAAAATGGCCAGTTTTGGCCCGTTTTTGGGCCGTTTTGGCCAGTTTTTGGCCTGTTCTTGCATTGCGCGGTGACCGTCGAGAGCGGAGCAAAACGTCAGCCATCTCAGCACCCTGGAACCCCCCGGGTGGCACAGGGCTGGATGGGGCTTTCGTATAGCAGGGACGGTGCTGCCTCTCGCTTCGCTCGCTGTCCGCCGCTCGCCGCTCGCTCGCTGCAGCCAAAAATGGCCAGTTTTGGCCCGTTTTTGGGCCGTTTTGGCCAGTTTTTGGCCTGTTCTTGCATTGCGCGGTGACCGTCGAGAGCGGAGCAAAACGTCAGCCATCTCAGCACCCTGGAACCCCCCGGGTGGCACAGGGCTGGATGGGGCTTTCGTATAGCAGGGACGGTGCTGCCTCTCGCTTCGCTCGCTGTCCGCCGCTCGCCGCTCGCTCGTGCAGCCAAAAATGGCCAGTTTTGGCCCGTTTTTGGGCCGTT
>NW_027020462.1:47500-50000 GCF_036884655.1 Musa acuminata AAA Group
ACCGTCGTGAGCGGAGCAAAACGTCAGCCATCTCAGCACCTTGGAACCCCCCGGGTGGCACAGGGCTGGATGGGGCTTTCGTATAGCAGGGACGGTGCTGCCTCACGCTTCGCTCGCTGTTCGCCGCTCGCCGCTCGCTCGCGCAACCTAAAATGGCCAGTTTTGGCCCGTTTTTGGGCTGTTTTGGCCTGTTTTTGGTCCGTTCTTGCGTGGCACGGCGACCGTCGTGAGCGGAGCAAAACGTCAGCCATCTCAGCACCCTGGAACCCCCCGGGTGGCACAGGGCTGGATGGGGCTTTCGTATAGCAGGGACGGTGCTGCCTCTCGCTTCGCTCGCTGTTCGCCGCTCACCGCTCGCTCGCTCAGCCAAAAATGGCCAGTTTTGGCCCGTTTTTGGGCTGTTTTGGCCTGTTTTTGGTCCGTTCTTGCATGGCGCGGTGACCGTCGTGAGCGGAGCAAAACGTCAGCCATCTCAGCACCCTGGAACCCCCCGGGTGGCACAGGGCTGGATGGGGCTTTCGTATAGCAGGGACGGTGCTGCCTCACGCTTCGCTCGCTGTTCGCCGCTCGCCGCTCGCTCGCGCAGCCAAAAATGACCAGTTTTGGCCCGTTTTTGGGCTGTTTTGGCCTGTTTATGGTCCGTTCTTGCGTGGTGCGGTGACCGTCGTGAGCGGAGCAAAACGTCAGCCATCTCAGCACCCTGGAACCCCCCGGGTGGCACAGGGCTGGATGGGGCTTTCGTATATAGCAGGGACGGTGCTGCCTCTCGCTTCGCTCGCTGTCCGCCGCTCGCCGCTCGCTCGCGCAGCCAAAAATGGCCAGTTTTGGCCCGTTTTTGGGCCGTTTTGGCCAGTTTTTGGCCTGTTCTTGCATTGCGCGGTGACCGTCGAGAGCGGAGCAAAACGTCAGCCATCTCAGCACCCTGGAACCCCCCGGGTGGCACAGGGCTGGATGGGGCTTTCGTATAGCAGGGACGGTGCTGCCTCTCGCTTCGCTCGCTGTCCGCCGCTCGCCGCTCGCTCGTGCAGCCAAAAATGGCCAGTTTTGGCCCGTTTTTGGGCCGTTTTGGCCAGTTTTTGGCCTGTTCTTGCATTGCGCGGTGACCGTCGAGAGCGGAGCAAAACGTCAGCCATCTCAGCACCCTGGAACCCCCCGGGTGGCACAGGGCTGGATGGGGCTTTCGTATAGCAGGGACGGTGCTGCCTCTCGCTTCGCTCGCTGTCCGCCGCTCGCCGCTCGCTCGTGCAGCCAAAAATGGCCAGTTTTGGCCCGTTTTTGGGCCGTTTTGGCCAGTTTTTGGCCTGTTCTTGCATTGCGCGGTGACCGTCGAGAGCGGAGCAAAACGTCAGCCATCTCAGCACCCTGGAACCCCCCGGGTGGCACAGGGCTGGATGGGGCTTTCGTATAGCAGGGACGGTGCTGCCTCTCGCTTCGCTCGCTGTCCGCCGCTCGCCGCTCGCTCGTGCAGCCAAAAATGGCCAGTTTTGGCCCGTTTTTGGGCCGTTTTGGCCAGTTTTTGGCCTGTTCTTGCATTGCGCGGTGACCGTCGAGAGCGGAGCAAAACGTCAGCCATCTCAGCACCCTGGAACCCCCCGGGTGGCACAGGGCTGGATGGGGCTTTCGTATAGCAGGGACGGTGCTGCCTCTCGCTTCGCTCGCTGTCCGCCGCTCGCCGCTCGCTCGTGCAGCCAAAAATGGCCAGTTTTGGCCCGTTTTTGGGCCGTTTTGGCCAGTTTTTGGCCTGTTCTTGCATTGCGCGGTGACCGTCGAGAGCGGAGCAAAACGTCAGCCATCTCAGCACCCTGGAACCCCCCGGGTGGCACAGGGCTGGATGGGGCTTTCGTATAGCAGGGACGGTGCTGCCTCTCGCTTCGCTCGCTGTCCGCCGCTCGCCGCTCGCTCGCGCAGCCAAAAATGGCCAGTTTTGGCCCGTTTTTGGGCCGTTTTGGCCAGTTTTTGGCCTGTTCTTGCATTGCGCGGTGACCGTCGAGAGCGGAGCAAAACGTCAGCCATCTCAGCACCCTGGAACCCCCCGGGTGGCACAGGGCTGGATGGGGCTTTCGTATAGCAGGGACGGTGCTGCCTCTCGCTTCGCTCGCTGTCCGCCGCTCGCCGCTCGCGCAGCCAAAAATGGCCAGTTTTGGCCCGTTTTTGGGCCGTTTTGGCCAGTTTTTGGCCTGTTCTTGCATTGCGCGGTGACCGTCGAGAGCGGAGCAAAACGTCAGCCATCTCAGCACCCTGGAACCCCCCGGGTGGCACAGGGCTGGATGGGGCTTTCGTATAGCAGGGACGGTGCTGCCTCTCGCTTCGCTCGCTGTTCGCCGCTCGCCGCTCGCTCGCGCAGCCAAAAATGGCCAGTTTTGGCCCGTTTTTGGGCTGTTTTGGCCAGTTTTTGGCCTGTTCTTGCGTGGTGCGGTGACCGTCGTGAGCGGAGCAAAACGTCAGCCATCTCAGCACCCTGGAACCCCCCGGGTGGCACAGGGCTGGATGGGGCTTTCGT
>NW_027020462.1:70000-72500 GCF_036884655.1 Musa acuminata AAA Group
CGCTTCGCTCGCTGTTCGCCGCTCGCCGCTCGCTCGCGCAGCCAAAAATGGCCAGTTTTGGCCCGTTTTTGGGCTGTTTTGGCCTGTTTTTGGTCTGTTCTGGCGTGGCGCGGTGACCGTCGTGAGCGGAGCAAAACGTCAGCCATCTCAGCACCTTGGAACCCCCCGGGTGGCACAGGGCTGGATGGGGCTTTCGTATAGCAGGGACGGTGCTGCCTCACGCTTCGCTCGCTGTTCGCCGCTCGCCGCTCGCTCGCGCAACCTAAAATGGCCAGTTTTGGCCCGTTTTTGGGCTGTTTTGGCCTGTTTTTGGTCCGTTCTTGCGTGGCACGGCGACCGTCGTGAGCGGAGCAAAACGTCAGCCATCTCAGCACCCTGGAACCCCCCGGGTGGCACAGGGCTGGATGGGGCTTTCGTATAGCAGGGACGGTGCTGCCTCTCGCTTCGCTCGCTGTTCGCCGCTCACCGCTCGCTCGCTCAGCCAAAAATGGCCAGTTTTGGCCCGTTTTTGGGCTGTTTTGGCCTGTTTTTGGTCCGTTCTTGCATGGCGCGGTGACCGTCGTGAGCGGAGCAAAACGTCAGCCATCTCAGCACCCTGGAACCCCCCGGGTGGCACAGGGCTGGATGGGGCTTTCGTATAGCAGGGACGGTGCTGCCTCACGCTTCGCTCGCTGTTCGCCGCTCGCCGCTCGCTCGCGCAGCCAAAAATGACCAGTTTTGGCCCGTTTTTGGGCTGTTTTGGCCTGTTTATGGTCCGTTCTTGCGTGGTGCGGTGACCGTCGTGAGCGGAGCAAAACGTCAGCCATCTCAGCACCCTGGAACCCCCCGGGTGGCACAGGGCTGGATGGGGCTTTCGTATATAGCAGGGACGGTGCTGCCTCTCGCTTCGCTCGCTGTCCGCCGCTCGCCGCTCGCTCGCGCAGCCAAAAATGGCCAGTTTTGGCCCGTTTTTGGGCCGTTTTGGCCAGTTTTTGGCCTGTTCTTGCATTGCGCGGTGACCGTCGAGAGCGGAGCAAAACGTCAGCCATCTCAGCACCCTGGAACCCCCCGGGTGGCACAGGGCTGGATGGGGCTTTCGTATAGCAGGGACGGTGCTGCCTCTCGCTTCGCTCGCTGTCCGCCGCTCGCCGCTCGCTCGTGCAGCCAAAAATGGCCAGTTTTGGCCCGTTTTTGGGCCGTTTTGGCCAGTTTTTGGCCTGTTCTTGCATTGCGCGGTGACCGTCGAGAGCGGAGCAAAACGTCAGCCATCTCAGCACCCTGGAACCCCCCGGGTGGCACAGGGCTGGATGGGGCTTTCGTATAGCAGGGACGGTGCTGCCTCTCGCTTCGCTCGCTGTCCGCCGCTCGCCGCTCGCTCGTGCAGCCAAAAATGGCCAGTTTTGGCCCGTTTTTGGGCCGTTTTGGCCAGTTTTTGGCCTGTTCTTGCATTGCGCGGTGACCGTCGAGAGCGGAGCAAAACGTCAGCCATCTCAGCACCCTGGAACCCCCCGGGTGGCACAGGGCTGGATGGGGCTTTCGTATAGCAGGGACGGTGCTGCCTCTCGCTTCGCTCGCTGTCCGCCGCTCGCCGCTCGCTCGTGCAGCCAAAAATGGCCAGTTTTGGCCCGTTTTTGGGCCGTTTTGGCCAGTTTTTGGCCTGTTCTTGCATTGCGCGGTGACCGTCGAGAGCGGAGCAAAACGTCAGCCATCTCAGCACCCTGGAACCCCCCGGGTGGCACAGGGCTGGATGGGGCTTTCGTATAGCAGGGACGGTGCTGCCTCTCGCTTCGCTCGCTGTCCGCCGCTCGCCGCTCGCTCGTGCAGCCAAAAATGGCCAGTTTTGGCCCGTTTTTGGGCCGTTTTGGCCAGTTTTTGGCCTGTTCTTGCATTGCGCGGTGACCGTCGAGAGCGGAGCAAAACGTCAGCCATCTCAGCACCCTGGAACCCCCCGGGTGGCACAGGGCTGGATGGGGCTTTCGTATAGCAGGGACGGTGCTGCCTCTCGCTTCGCTCGCTGTCCGCCGCTCGCCGCTCGCTCGCGCAGCCAAAAATGGCCAGTTTTGGCCCGTTTTTGGGCCGTTTTGGCCAGTTTTTGGCCTGTTCTTGCATTGCGCGGTGACCGTCGAGAGCGGAGCAAAACGTCAGCCATCTCAGCACCCTGGAACCCCCCGGGTGGCACAGGGCTGGATGGGGCTTTCGTATAGCAGGGACGGTGCTGCCTCTCGCTTCGCTCGCTGTCCGCCGCTCGCCGCTCGCGCAGCCAAAAATGGCCAGTTTTGGCCCGTTTTTGGGCCGTTTTGGCCAGTTTTTGGCCTGTTCTTGCATTGCGCGGTGACCGTCGAGAGCGGAGCAAAACGTCAGCCATCTCAGCACCCTGGAACCCCCCGGGTGGCACAGGGCTGGATGGGGCTTTCGTATAGCAGGGACGGTGCTGCCTCTCGCTTCGCTCGCTGTTCGCCGCTCGCCGCTCGCTCGCGCAGCCAAAAATGGCCAGTTTTGGCCCGTTTTTGGGCTGTTTTGG
>NW_027020462.1:92500-95000 GCF_036884655.1 Musa acuminata AAA Group
CCCGTTTTTGCCCCTTTTGCCCCGTTTTTGCCTCCTTTTGGGCTGTTCTTTGCTAGATTGGGCTTTCGTATAGCATGGACGGTGCTGCTTCTCGCTTCGCTCGCTGTTCGCCGCTCGCCGCTCGCTCGCGCAGCCAAAAATGGCCAGTTTTGGCCCGTTTTTGGGCTGTTTTGGCCTGTTTTTGGTCTGTTCTGGCGTGGCGCGGTGACCGTCGTGAGCGGAGCAAAACGTCAGCCATCTCAGCACCTTGGAACCCCCCGGGTGGCACAGGGCTGGATGGGGCTTTCGTATAGCAGGGACGGTGCTGCCTCACGCTTCACTCGCTGTTCGCCGCTCGCCGCTCGCTCGCGCAACCTAAAATGGCCAGTTTTGGCCCGTTTTTGGGCTGTTTTGGCCTGTTTTTGGTCCGTTCTTGCGTGGCACGGCGACCGTCGTGAGCGGAGCAAAACGTCAGCCATCTCAGCACCCTGGAACCCCCCGGGTGGCACAGGGCTGGATGGGGCTTTCGTATAGCAGGGACGGTGCTGCCTCTCGCTTCGCTCGCTGTTCGCCGCTCACCGCTCGCTCGCTCAGCCAAAAATGGCCAGTTTTGGCCCGTTTTTGGGCTGTTTTGGCCTGTTTTTGGTCCGTTCTTGCATGGCGCGGTGACCGTCGTGAGCGGAGCAAAACGTCAGCCATCTCAGCACCCTGGAACCCCCCGGGTGGCACAGGGCTGGATGGGGCTTTCGTATAGCAGGGACGGTGCTGCCTCACGCTTCGCTCGCTGTTCGCCGCTCGCCGCTCGCTCGCGCAGCCAAAAATGACCAGTTTTGGCCCGTTTTTGGGCTGTTTTGGCCTGTTTATGGTCCGTTCTTGCGTGGTGCGGTGACCGTCGTGAGCGGAGCAAAACGTCAGCCATCTCAGCACCCTGGAACCCCCCGGGTGGCACAGGGCTGGATGGGGCTTTCGTATATAGCAGGGACGGTGCTGCCTCTCGCTTCGCTCGCTGTCCGCCGCTCGCCGCTCGCTCGCGCAGCCAAAAATGGCCAGTTTTGGCCCGTTTTTGGGCCGTTTTGGCCAGTTTTTGGCCTGTTCTTGCATTGCGCGGTGACCGTCGAGAGCGGAGCAAAACGTCAGCCATCTCAGCACCCTGGAACCCCCCGGGTGGCACAGGGCTGGATGGGGCTTTCGTATAGCAGGGACGGTGCTGCCTCTCGCTTCGCTCGCTGTCCGCCGCTCGCCGCTCGCTCGTGCAGCCAAAAATGGCCAGTTTTGGCCCGTTTTTGGGCCGTTTTGGCCAGTTTTTGGCCTGTTCTTGCATTGCGCGGTGACCGTCGAGAGCGGAGCAAAACGTCAGCCATCTCAGCACCCTGGAACCCCCCGGGTGGCACAGGGCTGGATGGGGCTTTCGTATAGCAGGGACGGTGCTGCCTCTCGCTTCGCTCGCTGTCCGCCGCTCGCCGCTCGCTCGTGCAGCCAAAAATGGCCAGTTTTGGCCCGTTTTTGGGCCGTTTTGGCCAGTTTTTGGCCTGTTCTTGCATTGCGCGGTGACCGTCGAGAGCGGAGCAAAACGTCAGCCATCTCAGCACCCTGGAACCCCCCGGGTGGCACAGGGCTGGATGGGGCTTTCGTATAGCAGGGACGGTGCTGCCTCTCGCTTCGCTCGCTGTCCGCCGCTCGCCGCTCGCTCGTGCAGCCAAAAATGGCCAGTTTTGGCCCGTTTTTGGGCCGTTTTGGCCAGTTTTTGGCCTGTTCTTGCATTGCGCGGTGACCGTCGAGAGCGGAGCAAAACGTCAGCCATCTCAGCACCCTGGAACCCCCCGGGTGGCACAGGGCTGGATGGGGCTTTCGTATAGCAGGGACGGTGCTGCCTCTCGCTTCGCTCGCTGTCCGCCGCTCGCCGCTCGCTCGTGCAGCCAAAAATGGCCAGTTTTGGCCCGTTTTTGGGCCGTTTTGGCCAGTTTTTGGCCTGTTCTTGCATTGCGCGGTGACCGTCGAGAGCGGAGCAAAACGTCAGCCATCTCAGCACCCTGGAACCCCCCGGGTGGCACAGGGCTGGATGGGGCTTTCGTATAGCAGGGACGGTGCTGCCTCTCGCTTCGCTCGCTGTCCGCCGCTCGCCGCTCGCTCGCGCAGCCAAAAATGGCCAGTTTTGGCCCGTTTTTGGGCCGTTTTGGCCAGTTTTTGGCCTGTTCTTGCATTGCGCGGTGACCGTCGAGAGCGGAGCAAAACGTCAGCCATCTCAGCACCCTGGAACCCCCCGGGTGGCACAGGGCTGGATGGGGCTTTCGTATAGCAGGGACGGTGCTGCCTCTCGCTTCGCTCGCTGTCCGCCGCTCGCCGCTCGCGCAGCCAAAAATGGCCAGTTTTGGCCCGTTTTTGGGCCGTTTTGGCCAGTTTTTGGCCTGTTCTTGCATTGCGCGGTGACCGTCGAGAGCGGAGCAAAACGTCAGCCATCTCAGCACCCTGGAACCCCCCGGGTGGCACAGGGCTGGATGGGGCTTTCGTATAGCAGGGACGG
>NW_027020463.1:0-12500 GCF_036884655.1 Musa acuminata AAA Group
TCCTTCTATTTTGTCTGTGATTGTGGATTGAATGAACAAAGAGATGAACTCAAGAATGGTGTAGTAAAGAACGAAGAATTAAATGAAAGAGTGGTTCGAAACAAAGAAATACAATAGTTAGAACTGTATGCATATGGATTTACAAAAACTCCATTATGGGTAAAAACGAGATAGTTGTGACGATTCAGTTCAGTAATTTAGTAATATTATCATTTCAATTCGGAGTTTTTAGTTACTTCGGACCGCTGGATCTTAATGATAAAATGAGTAATAATTCATTGGTTGATTGTATCATTAACCATTTCTTTTTTTTTTGTGCGAGGAACTTACCATGAATCCACTGATTTCTGCCGCTTCCGTTATTGCTGCTGGATTGGCCGTGGGGCTTGCTTCTATTGGACCTGGAGTTGGTCAAGGTACTGCTGCAGGCCAAGCTGTAGAAGGTATTGCGAGACAACCAGAAGCAGAGGGTAAAATACGAGGTACTTTATTGCTTAGTCTAGCTTTTATGGAAGCTTTAACAATTTACGGACTGGTCGTGGCGTTAGCGCTTTTATTTGCGAATCCTTTTGTTTAATCCTAGAAATAAATAGAAAAAAGTACCTTACATACTTTTTTCTTATTTTATTAACTTTAACTTGGAATTGCCCTTTGCTTCTTCGAATTATATTTACACTTTACTTATAAATTACTTATTTGTTGAGACAATACGCCAGGAAGGGCTGATTTGAGGATGAGGAATTACCAGATTCGCTTGCTTTCTTCCTTTCTGTCCTTAGCTTAGTACAATAGAAAACTTTTTTACTTTCATTGTTCGAAGCGTTTCAACAAACGAAATAGTTATCAATTGATATGAGATCTAAGACCTAAGTAAAGTATCTTATTGGAAACTTCTTGAAAACTTAAAAAATAATAAATTTCAAACAAATGATTTAATCTATTGCCATTAAATAAAGTGGAAATGAAATTAATAAAAAGAAATCGATCAAAAAAGGCGAGTGAAGTGATACAAAAAGAACTCTGTTCTTTGTTAGTCCTATCCATAAGAGAGGGGAGCATATGAAAAATGTAATCGATTCTTCGTTTCCTTGGGTCACTGGCCATCCGCCGGGAGTTTCGGGTTTAATACCGATATTTTAGCAACAAATCCAATAAATCTAAGTGTAGTGCTTGGTGTATTGATTTATTTTGGAAAGGGAGTGTGTGCGAGTTGTGTATTTCAAGAATAGGTTGGATCCATCCAGCTGCACTTTATTTATGGTATTTATAGGAGAAATAGGAAAAAGGTGCACGATCTCGACGAATTACTTCTGAATAAATTAAGAAATCATATGTAAGAACCATAGCATTTCGTGACTTATTGGTAAATCCACTTTGATTCTCTATCAACCAATAATGTGAGACCATTAACATGGTTAAAGCTAAATTGTTTAAAGTCCAGGTAAAACATGGTACTCTTTCTACCACTTCTACCACTACGTTAGTAACGAAATGGTTAAAAAAAAAATAGTTGGTAATTTATTTGATTTGATATAGAACACTCATATCGATAAAAGAATTTGAACCATTTACTAGAAAAATGAGCACTTTGCTTTTTTTATCTAATGCCGAAATGACGACCTATGTATAAAAAAAGAGGAATTTTTGGACTTGAAGAAACAAATAAAAAATATAATAATTATTATTTTCATTTTTTTAAAATGAAAAATGAAATAGAATTCTAAAAATGAAAATGATAAATAAATACAAAACAAATATAAATAAAATACAAATAAAGAAACAACTTTGCTGACAATTCTAGATTTTTGTCTGGTCTAGTCGGAAGAGTCCTCCTGATATTCTGGTCTTGTATCAGTTTTGACATCTTTGAATACAAACAGAAAAGAGAGGGTAGGCTCATTACATTAAAAAAGATATGGGAATACCCACACCATAAATAAAACATTAAAAAAGATATGGGAATACCCACACCATAAATAAAATAAATAATTGAGCGTGAGAGCCAAATGAATCGAAAGATTCATGTTTGGTTCGGGAAGAGATCATGGAAGTTTTGAAATTAATGATAAGATAATCTACTTTCATTAAATGATTTATTAGATAATCGAAAACAGAGGATTTTGAATACTATTCGAAATTCGGAAGAATTACGTAAAGGGGCCATTGAGCAGCTCGAAAGAGCCCGGGCTCGCTTACGTAAAGTGGAAATGGAAGCAGATGAGTATCGAATGAATGGATACTCTGAAATAGAACGAGAAAAACAAAATTTGATTAATGCCACTAGTAATAGTTTGGAACAATTAGAAAATTACAAAAATGAAACCCTTCAGTTTGAACAACAAAGAGCGATTAATCAGGTCCGACAACGAGTTTTCCAACAAGCCTTACAAGGAGCTCTAGGAACTCTGAATAGTTGCTTGAATAGCGAGTTACATTTCCGTACGATCGTGCTAATATTGGCATTCTCGGGGCCATGCAAGAAATAACTGATTAGCCCTTCTTTTTTTAGTTATAGTTTAGGCATTATTTTTATCTTTTCCTTCCTAAAAAGAATAAAGAAACACTAATGGTAACCCTTCGAGCCGACGAAATTAGTAATATTATTCGTGAGCGTATTGAACAATATAGTAGAGAAATAAAGATTGTGAATACCGGTACCGTACTTCAAGTAGGCGACGGAATTGCTCGTGTTCATGGTCTTGATGAAGTAATGGCAGGTGAATTAGTAGAGTTTCAAGAGGGTACAATAGGCATTGCTCTGAATTTGGAATCAAATAATGTTGGCGTTGTATTAATGGGTGATGGTTTGATGATACAAGAGGGAAGTTCCGTAAAAGCAACAGGACGAATTGCTCAGATACCTGTGAGTGAGGGTTATTTGGGTCGTGTTATAAATGCTCTGGCTAAACTATTGATGGGAGAGGTGAAATTTCAGCTTCTGAATCTCGGTTAATTGAATCTCCTGCCCCAGGTATTATTTCTAGACGTTCTGTATATGAGCCTCTTCAAACGGGGCTTATTGCCATTGATTCGATGATCCCTATAGGACGCGGTCAGCGAGAATTAATTATTGGGGACAGACAGACCGGCAAAACAGCCGTAGCCACAGATACGATTCTCAATCAAAAGGTCAAAATGTAATATGTGTTTATGTAGCTATTGGTCAAAAAGCATCTTCTGTGGCTCAGGTAGTGACTACTTTCCGGAAAAGGGGGCGATGGAATATACTATTGTGGTAGCCGAAACGGCGGATTCACCTGCTACATTACAATACCTCGCTCCTTATACGGGAGCGGCTCTGGCTGAGTTTTTTATGTATCGTGGACAACATACTTTAATAATTTATGATGATCTCTCCAAACAGGCACAAGCTTATCGCCAAATGTCTCTTCTATTAAGAAGACCTCCCGGTCGTGAAGCTTATCCAGGAGATGTTTTTTATTTGCATTCACGACTTTTGAAAGAGCCGCTAAATCAAATTCTAGTTTAGGTGAAGGAAGTATGACCGCTTTACCGATAGTTGAGACTCAATCTGGAGACGTTTCAGCTTATATTCCTACTAATGTAATTTCCATTACAGATGGACAAATATTCTTATCTGCCGATCTATTCAATGCTGGAATCCGACCTGCTATTAATGTGGGTATTTCCGTTTCCAGAGTAGGATCCGCAGCTCAAATTAAAGCCATGAAACAAGTAGCCGGCAAATCAAAATTGAACTAGCGCAATTCACAGAGTTAGAAGCCTTTGCACAATTCGCTTCTGATCTCGATAAAGCTACTCAGAATCAATTGGCAAGAGGTCAACGATTACGCGAGTTGCTTAAACAATCCCAATCAGACCCTCTCGCAGTGGAAGAACAGATAGCTACTATTTATACCGGAGCGAATGGATATCTTGATCCGCTAGAAATTGGACAGGTAAAGAAATTTCTCAGTCAGTTACGTAGCTACTTAAAAAACAATAAACCTAAATTTCAAGAAATTATATCTTCTACCAAGACATTCACCGAGGAAGTAGAATTTCTTTTGAAGGAAGCTATTCAAGAACAGATCGAACTGTTTTTACTTCAGGAACAAACATAAATTTCTTACTTTTATTCTATTCTTGGTATATTCTATTCTTAGTACAAGAGTAATCATTGAGAAATAGTTCTGATTCGAATGATTCAAAAAGGGTTTCTTAGTATAGCCATTTTTAAAAAGTATAGCCATTTTAAAAATAGATGGAAATAAATTGCGTCCAATAGGATTTGAACCTATACCAAAGGTTTAGAAGACCTCTGTCCTATCCATTAGACAATGGACGCTTTTCATTCCTATTTTATTTTTTTGTATTCTTACTTTCTTTTGTTCGGATAAAAAATCAAATTACACGGAAAATATTTTAGGGAATAAAAAAGAATGCATATCTAAATTGATGGTGCATGTATGTATAATACATAATAAGATGTATAATACATAACATAATAAGATGTATAATACATAATAAGAAATATGGAGCGGGTAGCGGGAATCGAACCCGCATCGTTAGCTTGGAAGGCTAGGGGTTATAGTCGACGTTGCTTGATCACTTTTAACGTCTCTAATTCAAAACCGAACGTGAAATTTTGATTTCATTCGGCTCCTTTATGGAAGATTGATGTATTCCTAGAGAAAATTAGATCCATAACATCTATGTCAGCCTTTCTGTCTGAATGTATCCCAAACTACTCGCTTACTAGATGATCCCTCTAGAGGAGAGGGATTATACCAAATCCGTCTAGTCTAGTTACTTCGTTCCCTATTTCCACTCGCAGGATCCCGAGGAAAAGAATTTGGTTTCCACCGAGCTGAAACAATATGCTGATGGTTCTAGTAAACCAAAACCACCCTTTTCTAGCTTGTTTGGCTTCAATTTCCCTTTTACAACACCAAAATTAAGATCTAGTTACGATTGGAAATAAACTTTTGTATCTTCATCCATAGATCCTTTATTCATACTCATTCGATTGGAAGAATTGATCCAATTCAAAAAAAATTATGTTTCACGACTCCATATACATAATCCAATTTTCTTATTCAATTTCGAAAATAGAATTTCTAATTGGACTTTGGATACAAATCGTGAGAATGTATGTTCTTCCTCAAATATGCTATTGAGAGGTAAAGGATTAAACCCTTTTAAGAAATAAAGTTTTTGATCGGAGTATGCAAAAAACCGAGAGACCCCTTAACTTTTAAGTTGTTAATAGAACGAATCACACTTTACCACTAAACTATACCGCTACATATACATTATTGTATATGAATGGACTATTTGTCGAACAAGGGAGTGAGACGCAATCAAGATAGCATTAAAATTATAACGTTGACACATATTTAGTCCCGCCAGCCAGGGACTTAAAAGGCGAAGAGCACAAAGCTTTTCTAAATAACATATATAAATTTAAAAAACAGTATAAAGTTATACTTATACTTTTCCTTTGCTGGATTGCTGGCATTCTCAGTCTGTCTGAAGGGGTCATTGAAGCTGGACAAAAAAAGAGGTACTGGCCCGGCCAGTACTTAACTAGGACCAGGCCGGGAGAATAAACCTTTCGTACAAAATTAAAGAAGTAAGGTTTTCTTTCTATTGGAGATACCTGTTTCGAATCTTATCTAAATGGAATTCTTGATCAAATTCGTTCTTGACTTACTCTTAACTTACTTAAATGAAACTTAAATTAAATTACGTAAATGTAAATTAACTTAAATATAAATATAATTATATAATTACTTATATAATTACATTACTTAAATTATTAAAATTAACTTAACTTAATATAAATATAATTATATAATTATAATTATATAATTACTTAATTATATAATTACTTATAATATAATATTATTATAATATAATATTATTAATTACTTAATTATATAATTACTTATAATATACAATTACTTATAAAATTACTTATAATATAATATTATAATATTTAATATTATAATATTTAAGAAATTTTTTATTACATAAAAAAAACCTTTAATTTGTTTTTTCTTTACTTTAATTGAAAATAAAATTTCAATTCCTTTAACCTTTAAATTTAGATTAGAATTTATTAATAATTTTAATTTTTAATTATTCACTTTTTATTTTTTTTTATTTCATCTGTAATGAAATCTATTCTATAATTAGAAATTTTAATAGAATGTTTCATATTTCTAATGATAATGTTATAATTATAATGTTTAATATCTTTCTTAAATTATAATGTTTAATATCTTTCTAATAAAAAATATTATATTAATGTCTTTCTTAAACTTAATAATTAATATCTTAAAAATTAAAATTTTTTCTTTTTTATTATTTTCTTTTCTTTTTTTATTTAATTTCAATTTAAATTGAAATAGTTAATTTCAATTTCATTTGAAATTTTATTGAAATTTCAATTTATTTAAATTGGGAGAGATGGCTGAGTGGACTAAAGCGGCGGATTGCTAATCCGTTGTACGAGTTATTCGTACCGAGGGTTCGAATCCCTCTCTCTCCGCCCGCTCTGATTACTTGATACTTTCGATTTCGAAGGAATTTCGATTCCTTTATTTTTTTATAGGTAAAGTGAATATATGGAATAGATAAAATAATAAGAAAAAATTAGAAAAACAAAGAAAACTCAATTTTTTTTTATTCCTCACGTCCAGGATTACGTCCCGGATCATTAGATAAGAATCCGAAGATGAAGAGAGAAACAAAGAATATCACTACTGTGTAAACAAAGAGTTTGAGAGTAAGCATTACACAATCTCCAAGATAAGATCATTTTAGAAAAAGGGAATAGATTACCTATTTTTTCTTTTTACCACATATACTATTTTGTTTGATTTGACATCATACCCCCAAAATGGAGTTTTTTGATTTGAAAAGAAAAAGAAAGTCACTTTTACGAATTTCTTTGTAATAAGATTTTTATTCCTTCCTCACAAAAATTTTCTTGTCATATCGACAATTAGGTATTGTAGGGGACCTAGACCTAATAAACTCCTTACTCACTGAAAGGTCAGAACGAGTAAATAAACTGATCAAAATTCATCTCCGCGGTTACTCAATATACAAGAATTTCCATTTTTTAATCGAGGGTTTATAATTCTAATGTAAGACTTAGCCGATCTTATCCATTTTTATAATTTTTTTTGTCGAATAAATCATGAATGGATTTGGCAAAGTATAAGGATTTTATACAGCAGCTTGCCAAACAAAGGCTAAGAGAAAAAAGAGAACAGGTATGACAGGCATCACATCTACGATTGGATTGAAAACGGCATAAGCTTCAGGCAATTTGGCAAAGAAAAAACTATTCGAATAAAGGACAGAATTAAGACAGATACAGATTAAGCTAAAGATATTAAACATAACAAACATTTCGTTCTTGTAGATTAGATAATTTTATTTTGATTGAGTTATTTTTATAAGGGAAAAATGAAAAAGGCAAGTCAAAAAATCCTTCTTTTTTTTTGAACTCTCCCAAATCAAAATCCTTCCTTCCATTCTCAAATGAGAATACAAGGAATTCTACTTTCATACATTATCTTAATTGAATTCTATGTAATGATCAATTAACTTTTTTGATTCTATATCTAATCTACATGTGTTGAATCCTAGCAACAAACAAAATACCCCATATGTTTTTATTATGTATTATGTATTTTTTTGGGGGGGGGATTGACGAATAACTAATTCTAATAATAGTCTTGACTAGTGCCAAACAGGAAAAATGGGGCGTGGCCAAGCGGTAAGGCAGCGGGTTTTGGTCCCGTTATTCGGAGGTTCGAATCCTTCCGTCCCAGATCGTTTCCATCAGAAACAAAAGATGGGATCACATTGTATCCCACATAAAACGGAAAAATCTTAAAGAGAACAACCTTTTCTTTTGTTCTGAATTCTTAGAATGTCTTTTGTTCTGAATTCTTAGAATGAATTCTTAGAATGGATTCTTAGAATCCATTTGATTTATCACAAGCATAATAAAGTGTCAAATACAGGTGGAAGTTTTTTTGAATAAAAAAAAGAGAAATTTGGGGTCTATCATTCACATTCATAATATGCTCGTACTATTGTTATATTCATTATGTCCCATATTCATGAAATATGAATTCTAAATATGAATTATAATTCTCACATGATGCATTCCGAATTGAAGCGTGAAACAAAAGCATCTCTATTCCCTTCCACACAAAGCCTAAAGTCAAAAATAGGGTATCCCAATTTCACATTCTATGTGAAGACTAAAGAGTAGGGAGTTTGTCGTACTAATTTCATCACTGGTTTTAAAACTTCTAAAGCTGTGCTGTGGCGTGGGAAAAAATAGGATAAAAATTGTCTGAATTCCATTTCTTTCTATCTTATATCTTAGATGCCTCAAATGAAAATAATTGTAAATCAATGTAACGTAGCGATTGGGGGGAAATTTTGATATTCCATATATTTTAACTTGATTTTATGGAATTGATGGAAAAATTGTTGAACCTGAAGTAAAACAAAATCTATATAAACTAAAATAAACAAGGCCTACGCTATGCCTATATGTATGATATATATTGTGTATTGTTATTATATTGTTGTATTTCAATAACAATGTTGTTGTATTTCAATAACAATGTTGTTGTATTTCAATAACAATGGCCTTTCACTTAAGTGAAAAGAATTTGTGGAAGGGGATCTTTGATTTTAAAAATATCCATGATTACCCCCAGTAACAATATTCAGATTCTTTCTTTCAGATGAAAGAAAGAATAAGGATCTTAATGTTGCCGTACATGAGACCTTTTCTATTTCATACTCATGAAAATAGATAAACTAGATTATCAATTTACTTCTTTGGTTAAAAGAAAACCAATTGATAATTCAATTGAACATGGTAAAATTTATGTCTCCTTAGGGAATGAAATATCTGCTAAAAATTTTTAGCTACTCATTGTGATTGCGTCGACTTGGTGATTGAATTAGAGATCCAGTTTAGTCATGACTAGAAAACATAGTTCCAGTCATGATGTTGAAGTCGGAGATTTTTAAAACATTTTTTTATGAACTCTTGGTTGGTACTCGAAGAAATATGATAAATCAATAGTATCTAGAAACTTACGACCTTTTTGTTTTTTGGTCATTGGAACAGTTTATTTGACTAATAATTTATTTTTTTCCGGGATTGGAAATATATTAAATTAAAGGATTTGAGGTTTATAGTTTTTTTGTTCTAGAAAAATAGATTCTGCATTTCATGATTGATCGTCCCGAACAATCTGTTGGAGATGTAAAGTAAATAAGTCTTAAGCAAACATCTTTCTTAGAAATACGTTTCATTCATATGATAGAATATCGAGTTAAAGAAATTGGATCCTTGCTGAGCTTTCTCCGGATAAATACAATACTTATCTATCCATAGAATACTTATCTATCCATAGGTATAAAGTATAGACTATTATATAGTTCCCGTTGTTCCCATCGAGCCAATGACTATTCATGATTACATATTAAATCAATTCCATTGCGGTTTGAAATTAAATTGAATTCTAAATTAGAGGAATGTTATGGTAAAACTTCGTTTGAAACGATGTGGTAGAAAGCAACGTGCGACTTGAAGGACATGATCCGCTGTGGATTTTTACATCCACCATTTTCTATACAAATGAAGATGCTCTTGGCTCGACATAGTTTGTTCTGTTCCATTAGGAATCTAATTTTTCTTAGGTTGATAGTACATGATGGAGCTCGAGCGGAAAGGATTGATTCATTTATCAAGGGGAAGAATCTAGGGTTAGTGCCAATCAATCAATAAGTTAGACCAGCTTTGTAAGTATATCCTTAAAATATAAAATAATCGGAATTGATAAAACTATTTCGATCAAAAAAAAGTGTATCACAGAGGAATCAATTCTTCGTATTCTATTTCTATGGGTATTCTATTTCTATAGAAAGAAATAAAAAAAACAAAAGGTATGTTGCTGCCCTTTTGAAAGGAGTAAGGATCACCGAAGTAATGTCTAAACCCAATGATTTTACAAAGCAAAGATAAAGGATTCCGAAACAAGGAAACACTATTTTCAATTGTCTCAAAAATTGGATCAGAATTAGGAATAAAAATAGATTCGAGATGAGACAAACAAAAGAGGTTAGAGACGGCTCAAGAAATGTCTAAGGATTTCCCTTCGAATTCTGTCAGAATTACCCAACTTGAGTTATGAGTACGAATGAAATTTATTTTTTTTTTTTTTTTTAGGAAGAACAAAATAATAATAATGAATTAGACTATGATTTGAGTCATTATTTTGTGTTTACTATTTGATATTATATACAGAAAGATATACCGAAATAAAAATAATTTTTTCTCGAGCTCGAGCCGTATGAGGAGAAAAACCTCCTATACGTTTCTGGGGGGGGATTGTTTATGTACATCTATCCCAATGAGCCATCTATCGAATCGTTGCAATTGATGTTCGATCCCGAAGAGAAGGAAGAGATTTTCGAAAAGTGGGTTTTTATGATCCGATAAAGAATCAAACTTATTTAAACGTTCCCGCTATTCTATATTTCCTTGAAAAGGGCGCTCAACCTACAGGAACTGTTTATGATATTTTAAGTAAGGCAGAATTTTTTAAAGAAAAAACCTCGAGTTAATTAAAAGAAAAAACAACAAAATTAATAAAAAAGGGGGGAGATGATTAATATAAAATCTATCTTTGTATAATTTTTTACTTACAATTTTTTACCTAAAATTTTCCCTTTTCTTGCTCTATTCATACTTAAATTTACTTTTTTCTTGTTATAGGAATCCACCAACAAACAAGGGATTAATCTTGCTTATTGTACCTCTATTGATTGAGTAAACCCGAGATTTTTTCTTTATCTTTTCCTTATTTTTTTCCATCAAAATTTCTTATTTATGTTGTGCCAACCCAATACAAATCCTTATTTTATTTACTTTATTTGTTATTTGTTTTCTCAACATTGCATTCATATTGACAATGGTGTATCGAACAAATATAATTGATCATAGATAAATTAATTGATCATAGATAAATAAATCTCTTTATCCAGACCCCATATTGGGTTTTAACTTCACTTTTACTCAAATAATGGGTTTTGCATTGTTGGGTTTACTGTCATATAAGACGTATTTTGGAATTTAACTTAACAAAAATAAAAAATTGATAAAAAACTGGTAGGTCTGTCACAATTTTAGCATCTCTTTTAGGAATCTGGTGTTTTTAAATATGATCTGTACATTTTCTATTTATTTTGTATAATCGATCATAAAACATAAAATATTTTTTTATTTATTATTAGTTCAATGTTTTGATGGGGTCGTGCAGTGCAATTTAATGGATTTTTCATTTTTATCGTATCTACATATCCTATTTATTTTATTTTATTCGGGTTGCTAACTCAACGGTAGAGTACTCGGCTTTTAAGTGCGACTATGATCTTTTACACATTTTGATGAAGCAACAAATTCGTCCAGACTATTGGTAGAGTCTATAAGACCACGACTGATCCTCAAGGGTAATGAATGGAAAAAGTAGCATGTCGTAATAAAAAAAATTTCTTATTTTATTAAATATTTTATTAAAAAATTACAAATTCAAATGAAAGTGGAACTTTTAGTTTATCCTTACTGGATCGCTACAAAAATAAAAAATTTTTGGAAGGGAAGGGGACAAAACAAATTCACATTTACAGTTGGGTCTAGTGAATAAATGGATAGAGCCTATGGTTCCAATTTTGGTAAAACAAAAAGCAACGAGCTTATGTTCTTAATTTGAATTGAACGATTACCCGATCTAATTAGACGTTAAAAATAGATTAGTGCCTTATACGGGAAAGGGTGAGTTCTCCTGTGGGTGGACCATTGATTCTTTTTCCTTTTTTTTTAATAAATCCTAACTATTCTTTATTATGGATTAGAAACGGATGTGTAGAAGAAACAGTATACTGATAAAGAGAATAAATTCCAAAGTCAAAAGAGCGATCGGGTTGCAAAAATAAAGGGTTTGTTATCCTCTTGTAATTATAACGAAGATAAACAACGAAGATAAACCAATTCGATAGAAAAAGAGAATAAAAAGATCTATTGATTGGACTCCCTGTTTCCTTTTCGGGGTATATATTTTTATTACTATTGTATTCTATATACATAATAGAATACAAAATACCCTGTTTTGACCATATTGCACTATGTATCATTTGATAACCCAATAAATGCCTCCTACCCCTGCTTCAAGTGGAAATGTAAATGGAAGAATTACAAGGATATTTAGAAAAAGATAGATCTCGGCAACAATACTTTCTATATCCACTTCTTTTTCAGGAGTATATTTACGTATTTGCTTATGATCAGGGTTTAAATAGTTCAATTTTTTATGAACCCGTGAATTTTGGGGGTTATGGCAATAAATTTAGTTCAGTACTTGTGAAACGTTTAATTATTCGAATGTATCAACAAAATTATTTGATTTATTCGGTTAATGATTCTTACCAAA
>NW_027020463.1:20000-25000 GCF_036884655.1 Musa acuminata AAA Group
ATTCCATTAGAAATGAGGATTCAGAATATCCCACATTGATCGATCAAACAGACATTCAGCAACTAAAAGAAAGATCGATTCTTTGGGATCCTTCCTTTCTTCAAACGGAACGAACAGAGATAGAATCAGATCGATTCCCGAAATGCCTTTTTGGATCTTCCTCAATGTCCCGGCTATTCACGGAACGTGAGAAGCAGATGAATAATCATCTGCTTCCGGAAGAAATCGAAGAATTTCTTGGGAATCCTACAAGATCAATTCGTTCTTTTTTCTCTGACAGATGGTCAGAACTTCATCTGGGTTCGAATCCTATTGAGAGGTCCACTAGAGATCAGAAATTTTTGAAGAAAAAACAAGATGTTTCTTTTGTCCCTTCCAGGCGATTGGAAAATAAAGAAATGGTTGATATATTCAAGATAATTATGTATTTACAAAATACCGTCTCAATTCATCCTATTTCATCAGATCCGGGATGTGATATGGTTCCGAAGGATGAACCGGATATGGACAGTTCCAATAAGATTTCATTCTTGAACAAAAATCCATTTTTTGATTTATTTCATCTATTCCATGACCGGAACAAAAGGGGATACACGTTACACCACGATTTTGAATCAGAAGAGAGATTTCAAGAAATGGCAGATCTATTCACTCTATCAATAACCGAGCCGGATCTGGTGTATCATAGGGGATTTGCCTTTTCTATTGATTCCTACGGGTTGGATCAAAAAAAATTCTTGAATGAGGTATTCAACTCCAGAGATGAATCGAAAAAGAAATCTTTATTGGTTCTACCTCCTCTTTTTTATGAAGAGAATGAATCTTTTTATCGAAGGATCAGAAAAAAATCGGTCCGGATCTACTGCGGGAATGATTTGGAAGATCCAAAACTAAAAACAGCGGTATTTGCTAGCAACAACATAATGGAGGCAGTCAATCAATATAGATTGATCCGAAATCTGATTCAAATCCAATATAGCACCTATGGGTACATAAGAAATGTATCTAATCGATTCTTTTTAATGAATAGATCCGATCGCAACTTCGAATATGGAATTCAAAGGGATCAAATAGGAAATGATACTCTGAATCATATAACTATAATGAAATATACGATCAACCAACATTTATCGAATTTGAAAAAGAGTCAGAAGAAATGGTTTGATCCTCTTTTTTCTCGAACCGAGAGATCCATGAATCGGGATCCTGATGTATATAGATACAAATGGTCCAATGAGAGCAAGAATTTCCAGGAACATTTGGAACATTTCGTTTCTGAACAGAAGAACCGTTTTCAAGTAGTGTTCGATCGGTTACGTATTAATCAATATTCGATTGATTGGTCCGAGGCTATCGACAAACAAAATTTGTCTAAGTCACTTCGTTTCTTTTTGTCCAAGTCACTTCCCTTTTTGTCCAAGTCACTTCCCTTTTTGTCCAAGTCACTTCCCCTTTTCTTTGTGAGTATCGGGAATATCCCCATTCATAGGTCCGAGATCCACATCCGTGAATTGAAAGGTCCGAATGATCAACTCCGCAATCAGTTGTTAGAATCAATAGGTGTTCAAATCGTTCATTTGAATAAATTGAAACCCTTCTTATTGGATGATCATGATACTTCCCAAAGACCGGAATTCTTTATCAATGGAGGAACAACATTACCATTTTTGTTCAAAAAGATACCAGAGTGGATGATTGACTCATTCTATACTAGAAATAATCGCAGGAAATCCTTTGATAACACGGATTCCTATTTCTCAATGATATTCCATGATCGAGACAATTGGCTGAATCCCGTGAAACCATTTCATAGAAGTTCATTGATATCTTCTTTTTATAAAGCAAATCGACTTCGATTCTTGAATGATCCAAATCACTTCTGGTTCTATTGTAACAAAAGATTCCCTTTTTATGTGGAAAAGACCCGTATCAATAATTATGATCTTACATATGGACAATTCCTCACTACCTTGTTCATTCGCAACAAAATATTTTCTTCGTGCGTCGGTAAAAAAAAACATATTTTTTTGGAGAGAGAGACTATTTCACCAATCGAGTCACAGGTATCTAACATATTCATACCTAAAGATTTTCCACAAAGTGGTGACAAAACGTATAACTTGTACAAATCTTTCCGTTTTCCAATTCGATCCGAGCCATTCGTTCGTAGAGCTATTTACTCGATCGCAGACATTTCTGCAACACCTCTAACAGAGAAACAAAGAGTCAATTTTGGAAGAACTTATTGTCAGCCTCTTTCAGATATGAATCTATCTGATTCAGAAGGGAAGAACTTGCATCGGTATCTCAGTTTCAATTCAAACATGGGTTTGATTCACACTCCATGTTCTGAGAAATATTTACCATCCGGAAAGAGGAAAAAAAAACGGAGTCTTTCTCTAAAGAAATGCGTTGAGAAACGGCAGATGTATAGAACCTTTCAACGAGATAGTGCTTTTTCAAATCTCTCAAAATGGAATCTGTTCCAAACAAAATGGAATCCGTTCCAAACATATATGCCATGGTTCCTTACTTTGACAGAGTGCAAATATCTAAATTTCACCCTTTTAGATACTTTTTCAGACCCATTGTCGATACTAAGTAGCAGTCACAAATTTGTATCCATTTTTCATGATATTATGCATGGATCAGATATATCATGGCCAATTCCTCAGAAGATTCTTCCACAATGGACTCTGATAAGTGAGATTTTGAGTCTGATAAGTGAGATTTCGAGGGAGTGTTTACAGAATCTTCTTCTGTCCGAAGAAATGATTCATCGAAATAATGAGTCACCCGTTCCATTGATATGGACACATCTGAGATCAACAAATGCTCGGGAGTTGGAGTTCCTCTATTCAATCTTTTCCCTTCTTCTTGTTGCTGGATATCTCGTTCGTATACATCTTCTCTTTGTTTCCCAAGCCTCTAGTGAGTTACAGACAGAGTTAGAAAAGATCAAATCTTTGATGATTCCATCATACATGATTGAGTTGCGAAAACTTTTGGATGGGTATCCTACATCTGAACTGAATTCTTTCTGGTTAAAGAATCTCTTTCTAGTTGTTCTGAAACAATTAGGAGATTCTCTGGAAGAAATACGGGGTTTTGCTTTTGGTGGCAACATGCTATTGGTCGCTTGTGGGGTCAAATCAATACGTTCTAGGAAGAAATATTTGAATATCAATCTCATCGATCTCATAAGTATCATATCAAATCCCATCAATCTCATAAGTATCATACCAAATCCCATCAATCGAATCACTTTTTCGAGAAATACGAGACATCTAAGTCGTACAAGTAAAGAGATCCATTCATTGATAAGAAAAAGAAAAAAGGTGAACGGTGATTGGATTGATGAGAAAATAGAATCCTGGGTCGCGAACAGTGATTCGATTGATGATGAAGAAAGAGAATTCTTGGTTCAGTTCTCCACCTTAACGACAGAAAAAAGGATTGATCAAATTCTATTGAGTCTGACTCATAGTGATCATTTATCAAAGAATGACTCTGGTTATCAAATGATTGAACAACCGGGATCAATTTACTTACGATACTTAGTTGACAAGTATATAATGAATTATGAGTTCAATGGATCCTGTTTAGCAGAAAGACGGATATTCCTTGCTCATTATCAGACAATTACTTATTCACAAACCTCGTGTGGGGCTAATAGTTTTCATTTCCCATCTCATGGAAAACCCTTTTCGCTCCGCTTAGCCCTATCCCCTTCTAGGAGTATTTTAGTGATAGGTTCTATAGGAACTGGACGATCCTATTTGGTCAAATACCTAGCGACAAACCCCTATGTTCCTTTCATTACGGTATTTCCGAACAAGTTCCCGGATGACAAGCCTAAAGATTATTTTATTGATGATATCGATTTTGATGATAGTGATAGTGACGATATCGATATTGATGATAGTGACGATATCGATATTGATGATAGTGACGATATTGATGATGACCTTGATACGGAGCTGCTAACTATGTATATGACGCCGAAAATAGACCGATTTGATATCACCTTTCAATTCGAATTAGCAAAAGCAATGTCTCCTTGCATAATATGGATTCCAAACATTCATGATCTGTATATGAATGAGTCGAATTACTTATCCCTCGGTCTATTAGAGAACTATCTCTCCAGAGATTGTGAAAGATGTTCCACTAGAAATATTCTTGTTATTGCTTCGACTCATATTCCCCAAAAAGTGGATCCCGCTCTAATAGCTCCGAATAAATTAAATACATGCATTAAGATACGAAGGCTTCTTATTCCGCAACAACGAAAGCACTTTTTCATTCTTTCATATACTAGGGGATTTCACTTGGAAAAGAAAATGTTCCATACTAACGGATTGGGGTCCATAACCATGGGTTCCAATGTACGAGATCTTGTAGCACTTATCAATGAGGCCCTATCAATTAGTATTACACAGAAGAAATCAATTATAGAAACTAATACAATTAGATTAGCTCTTCATAGACAAACTTGGGATTTGCGATCCCAGGTAAGATCGGTTCAGGATCATGGGATCCTTTTCTATCAGATAGGAAGGGCTGTTGCACAAAATGTACTTCTAAGTAATTGCCCCATAGATCCTATATCTATCTATATGAAGAAGAGATCAGAAGGGGATTCTTATTTGTACAAATGGTACTTCGAACTTGGAACGAGCATGAAGAAATTAACGATACTTCTTTATCTTTTGAGTTGTTCTGCCGGATCGGTCGCTCAAGATCTTTGGTCTTCACCCGGACCTGATGAAAAAAATTGGATCACTTCTTATAGATTCGTTGAGAATGATTCTGATCTAGTTCATGGCCTATTAGAAGTAGAAGGCGCTCTGGTGGGACCCTCACGGACAGAAAAAGATTGCAGTCAGTTTGATAATAATCGAGTGACATTACTTCTTCGGTCCGAACAGTTAGATATGATGCAAAACAGATCTTGTTCTATCGTTGATCAGAGATTTCTATATGAAAAATACGAATCG
>NW_027020464.1:5000-7500 GCF_036884655.1 Musa acuminata AAA Group
CCAAAACGGCCCAAAAACGGGCCAAAACTGGCCATTTTTGGCTGCACGAGCGAGCGGCGAGCGGCGGACAGCGAGCGAAGCGAGAGGCAGCACCGTCCCTGCTATACGAAAGCCCCATCCAGCCCTGTGCCACCCGGGGGGTTCCAGGGTGCTGAGATGGCTGACGTTTTGCTCCGCTCTCGACGGTCACCGCGCAATGCAAGAACAGGCCAAAAACTGGCCAAAACGGCCCAAAAACGGGCCAAAACTGGCCATTTTTGGCTGCACGAGCGAGCGGCGAGCGGCGGACAGCGAGCGAAGCGAGAGGCAGCACCGTCCCTGCTATACGAAAGCCCCATCCAGCCCTGTGCCACCCGGGGGGTTCCAGGGTGCTGAGATGGCTGACGTTTTGCTCCGCTCTCGACGGTCACCGCGCAATGCAAGAACAGGCCAAAAACTGGCCAAAACGGCCCAAAAACGGGCCAAAACTGGCCATTTTTGGCTGCACGAGCGAGCGGCGAGCGGCGGACAGCGAGCGAAGCGAGAGGCAGCACCGTCCCTGCTATACGAAAGCCCCATCCAGCCCTGTGCCACCCGGGGGGTTCCAGGGTGCTGAGATGGCTGACGTTTTGCTCCGCTCTCGACGGTCACCGCGCAATGCAAGAACAGGCCAAAAACTGGCCAAAACGGCCCAAAAACGGGCCAAAACTGGCCATTTTTGGCTGCGCGAGCGAGCGGCGAGCGGCGGACAACGAGCGAAGCGAGAGGCAGCACCGTCCCTGCTATACGAAAGCCCCATCCAGCCCTGTGCCACCCGGGGGGTTCCAGGGTGCTGAGATGGCTGACGTTTTGCTCCGCTCTCGACGGTCACCGCGCAATGCAAGAACAGGCCAAAAACTGGCCAAAACGGCCCAAAAACGGGCCAAAACTGGCCATTTTTGGCTGCACGAGCGAGCGGCGAGCGGCGGACAGCGAGCGAAGCGAGAGGCAGCACCGTCCCTGCTATACGAAAGCCCCATCCAGCCCTGTGCCACCCGGGGGGTTCCAGGGTGCTGAGATGGCTGACGTTTTGCTCCGCTCTCGACGGTCACCGCGCAATGCAAGAACAGGCCAAAAACTGGCCAAAACGGCCCAAAAACGGGCCAAAACTGGCCATTTTTGGCTGCACGAGCGAGCGGCGAGCGGCGGACAGCGAGCGAAGCGAGAGGCAGCACCGTCCCTGCTATACGAAAGCCCCATCCAGCCCTGTGCCACCCGGGGGGTTCCAGGGTGCTGAGATGGCTGACGTTTTGCTCCGCTCTCGACGGTCACCGCGCAATGCAAGAACAGGCCAAAAACTGGCCAAAACGGCCCAAAAACGGGCCAAAACTGGCCATTTTTGGCTGCACGAGCGAGCGGCGAGCGGCGGACAGCGAGCGAAGCGAGAGGCAGCACCGTCCCTGCTATACGAAAGCCCCATCCAGCCCTGTGCCACCCGGGGGGTTCCAGGGTGCTGAGATGGCTGACGTTTTGCTCCGCTCTCGACGGTCACCGCGCAATGCAAGAACAGGCCAAAAACTGGCCAAAACGGCCCAAAAACGGGCCAAAACTGGCCATTTTTGGCTGCGCGAGCGAGCGGCGAGCGGCGGACAGCGAGCGAAGCGAGAGGCAGCACCGTCCCTGCTATACGAAAGCCCCATCCAGCCCTGTGCCACCCGGGGGGTTCCAGGGTGCTGAGATGGCTGACGTTTTGCTCCGCTCTCGACGGTCACCGCGCAATGCAAGAACAGGCCAAAAACTGGCCAAAACGGCCCAAAAACGGGCCAAAACTGGCCATTTTTGGCTGCACGAGCGAGCGGCGAGCGGCGGACAGCGAGCGAAGCGAGAGGCAGCACCGTCCCTGCTATACGAAAGCCCCATCCAGCCCTGTGCCACCCGGGGGGTTCCAGGGTGCTGAGATGGCTGACGTTTTGCTCCGCTCTCGACGGTCACCGCGCAATGCAAGAACAGGCCAAAAACTGGCCAAAACGGCCCAAAAACGGGCCAAAACTGGCCATTTTTGGCTGCACGAGCGAGCGGCGAGCGGCGGACAGCGAGCGAAGCGAGAGGCAGCACCGTCCCTGCTATACGAAAGCCCCATCCAGCCCTGTGCCACCCGGGGGGTTCCAGGGTGCTGAGATGGCTGACGTTTTGCTCCGCTCTCGACGGTCACCGCGCAATGCAAGAACAGGCCAAAAACTGGCCAAAACGGCCCAAAAACGGGCCAAAACTGGCCATTTTTGGCTGCACGAGCGAGCGGCGAGCGGCGGACAGCGAGCGAAGCGAGAGGCAGCACCGTCCCTGCTATACGAAAGCCCCATCCAGCCCTGTGCCACCCGGGGGGTTCCAGGGTGCTGAGATGGCTGACGTTTTGCTCCGCTCTCGACGGTCACCGCGCAATGCAAGAACAGGCCAAAAACTGGCCAAAACGGCCCAAAAACGGGCCAAAACTGGCCATTTTTGGCTGCACGAGCGAGCGGCGAGCGGCGGACAGCGAGCGAAG
>NW_027020464.1:17500-22500 GCF_036884655.1 Musa acuminata AAA Group
GCACCGTCCCTGCTATACGAAAGCCCCATCCAGCCCTGTGCCACCCGGGGGGTTCCAGGGTGCTGAGATGGCTGACATTTTGCTCCGCTCACGACGGTCGCCGCGGCACACAAGAACAGCCCAAAAACAGGCCAAAACAGCCCAAAAACGGGCCAAAACTGGCCATTTTTGGCTGCGCGAGCGAGCAGCGAGCGGCGGACAGCGAGCGAAGCGAGAGGCAGCACCGTCCCTGCTATACGAAAGCCCCATCCAGCCCTGTGCCACCCGGGGGGTTCCAGGGTGCTGAGATGGCTGACGTTTTGCTCCGCTCACGACGGTCGCCGCGGCACGCAAGAACAGGCCAAAAACTGGCCAAAACAGCCCAAAAACGGGCCAAAACTGGCCATTTTTTGCTGCGCGAGCGAGCGGAGAGCGGCGAACAGCGAGCGAAGCGCGAGGCAGCACCGTCCCTGCTATACGAAAGCCCCATCCAGCCCTGTGCCACCCGGGGGGTTCCAGGGTGCTGAGATGGCTGACATTTTGCTCCGCTCACGACGGTCACCGCGCCACACAAGAACAGCCCAAAAACAGGCCAAAACAGCCCAAAAACGGGCCAAAACTGGCCATTTTTGGCTGCGCGAGCGAGCGGCGAGCGGCGAACAGCGAGCGAAGCGAGAGGCAGCACCGTCCCTGCTATACGAAAGCCCCATCCAGCCCTGTGCCACCCGGGGGGTTCCAGGGTGCTGAGATGGCTGACGTTTTGCTCCGCTCACGACGGTCACCGCACCACGCAAGAACAGGCCAAAAACTGGCCAAAACAGCCCAAAAAGGGGCCAAAACTGGCCATTTTTGGCTGCGCGAGCGAGCGGCGAGCGGCGAACAGCGAGCGAAGCGAGAGGCAGCACCGTCCCTGCTATACGAAAGCCCCATCCAGCCCTGTGCCACCCGGGGGGTTCCAGGGTGCTGAGATGGCTGACGTTTTGCTCCGCTCTCGACGGTCACCGCGCAATGCAAGAACAGGCCAAAAACTGGCCAAAACGGCCCAAAAACGGGCCAAAACTGGCCATTTTTGGCTGCGCGAGCGGCGAGCGGCGGACAGCGAGCGAAGCGAGAGGCAGCACCGTCCCTGCTATACGAAAGCCCCATCCAGCCCTGTGCCACCCGGGGGGTTCCAGGGTGCTGAGATGGCTGACGTTTTGCTCCGCTCTCGACGGTCACCGCGCAATGCAAGAACAGGCCAAAAACTGGCCAAAACGGCCCAAAAACGGGCCAAAACTGGCCATTTTTGGCTGCGCGAGCGAGCGGCGAGCGGCGGACAGCGAGCGAAGCGAGAGGCAGCACCGTCCCTGCTATACGAAAGCCCCATCCAGCCCTGTGCCACCCGGGGGGTTCCTGGGTGCTGAGATGGCTGACGTTTTGCTCCGCTCTCGACGGTCACCGCGCAATGCAAGAACAGGCCAAAAACTGGCCAAAACGGCCCAAAAACGGGCCAAAACTGGCCATTTTTGGCTGCACGAGCGAGCGGCGAGCGGCGGACAGCGAGCGAAGCGAGAGGCAGCACCGTCCCTGCTATACGAAAGCCCCATCCAGCCCTGTGCCACCCGGGGGGTTCCAGGGTGCTGAGATGGCTGACGTTTTGCTCCGCTCTCGACGGTCACCGCGCAATGCAAGAACAGGCCAAAAACTGGCCAAAACGGCCCAAAAACGGGCCAAAACTGGCCATTTTTGGCTGCACGAGCGAGCGGCGAGCGGCGGACAGCGAGCGAAGCGAGAGGCAGCACCGTCCCTGCTATACGAAAGCCCCATCCAGCCCTGTGCCACCCGGGGGGTTCCAGGGTGCTGAGATGGCTGACGTTTTGCTCCGCTCTCGACGGTCACCGCGCAATGCAAGAACAGGCCAAAAACTGGCCAAAACGGCCCAAAAACGGGCCAAAACTGGCCATTTTTGGCTGCACGAGCGAGCGGCGAGCGGCGGACAGCGAGCGAAGCGAGAGGCAGCACCGTCCCTGCTATACGAAAGCCCCATCCAGCCCTGTGCCACCCGGGGGGTTCCAGGGTGCTGAGATGGCTGACGTTTTGCTCCGCTCTCGACGGTCACCGCGCAATGCAAGAACAGGCCAAAAACTGGCCAAAACGGCCCAAAAACGGGCCAAAACTGGCCATTTTTGGCTGCGCGAGCGAGCGGCGAGCGGCGGACAGCGAGCGAAGCGAGAGGCAGCACCGTCCCTGCTATACGAAAGCCCCATCCAGCCCTGTGCCACCCGGGGGGTTCCAGGGTGCTGAGATGGCTGACGTTTTGCTCCGCTCTCGACGGTCACCGCGCAATGCAAGAACAGGCCAAAAACTGGCCAAAACGGCCCAAAAACGGGCCAAAACTGGCCATTTTTGGCTGCACGAGCGAGCGGCGAGCGGCGGACAGCGAGCGAAGCGAGAGGCAGCACCGTCCCTGCTATACGAAAGCCCCATCCAGCCCTGTGCCACCCGGGGGGTTCCAGGGTGCTGAGATGGCTGACGTTTTGCTCCGCTCTCGACGGTCACCGCGCAATGCAAGAACAGGCCAAAAACTGGCCAAAACGGCCCAAAAACGGGCCAAAACTGGCCATTTTTGGCTGCACGAGCGAGCGGCGAGCGGCGGACAGCGAGCGAAGCGAGAGGCAGCACCGTCCCTGCTATACGAAAGCCCCATCCAGCCCTGTGCCACCCGGGGGGTTCCAGGGTGCTGAGATGGCTGACGTTTTGCTCCGCTCTCGACGGTCACCGCGCAATGCAAGAACAGGCCAAAAACTGGCCAAAACGGCCCAAAAACGGGCCAAAACTGGCCATTTTTGGCTGCACGAGCGAGCGGCGAGCGGCGGACAGCGAGCGAAGCGAGAGGCAGCACCGTCCCTGCTATACGAAAGCCCCATCCAGCCCTGTGCCACCCGGGGGGTTCCAGGGTGCTGAGATGGCTGACGTTTTGCTCCGCTCTCGACGGTCACCGCGCAATGCAAGAACAGGCCAAAAACTGGCCAAAACGGCCCAAAAACGGGCCAAAACTGGCCATTTTTGGCTGCGCGAGCGAGCGGCGAGCGGCGGACAGCGAGCGAAGCGAGAGGCAGCACCGTCCCTGCTATACGAAAGCCCCATCCAGCCCTGTGCCACCCGGGGGGTTCCAGGGTGCTGAGATGGCTGACGTTTTGCTCCGCTCTCGACGGTCACCGCGCAATGCAAGAACAGGCCAAAAACTGGCCAAAACGGCCCAAAAACGGGCCAAAACTGGCCATTTTTGGCTGCACGAGCGAGCGGCGAGCGGCGGACAGCGAGCGAAGCGAGAGGCAGCACCGTCCCTGCTATACGAAAGCCCCATCCAGCCCTGTGCCACCCGGGGGGTTCCAGGGTGCTGAGATGGCTGACGTTTTGCTCCGCTCTCGACGGTCACCGCGCAATGCAAGAACAGGCCAAAAACTGGCCAAAACGGCCCAAAAACGGGCCAAAACTGGCCATTTTTGGCTGCACGAGCGAGCGGCGAGCGGCGGACAGCGAGCGAAGCGAGAGGCAGCACCGTCCCTGCTATACGAAAGCCCCATCCAGCCCTGTGCCACCCGGGGGGTTCCAGGGTGCTGAGATGGCTGACGTTTTGCTCCGCTCTCGACGGTCACCGCGCAATGCAAGAACAGGCCAAAAACTGGCCAAAACGGCCCAAAAACGGGCCAAAACTGGCCATTTTTGGCTGCACGAGCGAGCGGCGAGCGGCGGACAGCGAGCGAAGCGAGAGGCAGCACCGTCCCTGCTATACGAAAGCCCCATCCAGCCCTGTGCCACCCGGGGGGTTCCAGGGTGCTGAGATGGCTGACGTTTTGCTCCGCTCTCGACGGTCACCGCGCAATGCAAGAACAGGCCAAAAACTGGCCAAAACGGCCCAAAAACGGGCCAAAACTGGCCATTTTTGGCTGCACGAGCGAGCGGCGAGCGGCGGACAGCGAGCGAAGCGAGAGGCAGCACCGTCCCTGCTATACGAAAGCCCCATCCAGCCCTGTGCCACCCGGGGGGTTCCAGGGTGCTGAGATGGCTGACGTTTTGCTCCGCTCTCGACGGTCACCGCGCAATGCAAGAACAGGCCAAAAACTGGCCAAAACGGCCCAAAAACGGGCCAAAACTGGCCATTTTTGGCTGCACGAGCGAGCGGCGAGCGGCGGACAGCGAGCGAAGCGAGAGGCAGCACCGTCCCTGCTATACGAAAGCCCCATCCAGCCCTGTGCCACCCGGGGGGTTCCAGGGTGCTGAGATGGCTGACGTTTTGCTCCGCTCTCGACGGTCACCGCGCAATGCAAGAACAGGCCAAAAACTGGCCAAAACGGCCCAAAAACGGGCCAAAACTGGCCATTTTTGGCTGCACGAGCGAGCGGCGAGCGGCGGACAGCGAGCGAAGCGAGAGGCAGCACCGTCCCTGCTATACGAAAGCCCCATCCAGCCCTGTGCCACCCGGGGGGTTCCAGGGTGCTGAGATGGCTGACGTTTTGCTCCGCTCTCGACGGTCACCGCGCAATGCAAGAACAGGCCAAAAACTGGCCAAAACGGCCCAAAAACGGGCCAAAACTGGCCATTTTTGGCTGCACGAGCGAGCGGCGAGCGGCGGACAGCGAGCGAAGCGAGAGGCAGCACCGTCCCTGCTATACGAAAGCCCCATCCAGCCCTGTGCCACCCGGGGGGTTCCAGGGTGCTGAGATGGCTGACGTTTTGCTCCGCTCTCGACGGTCACCGCGCAATGCAAGAACAGGCCAAAAACTGGCCAAAACGGCCCAAAAACGGGCCAAAACTGGCCATTTTTGGCTGCACGAGCGAGCGGCGAGCGGCGGACAGCGAGCGAAGCGAGAGGCAGCACCGTCCCTGCTATACGAAAGCCCCATCCAGCCCTGTGCCACCCGGGGGGTTCCAGGGTGCTGAGATGGCTGACGTTTTGCTCCGCTCTCGACGGTCACCGCGCAATGCAAGAACAGGCCAAAAACTGGCCAAAACGGCCCAAAAACGGGCCAAAACTGGCC
>NW_027020464.1:32500-35000 GCF_036884655.1 Musa acuminata AAA Group
TTGGCTGCGCGAGCGGCGAGCGGCGGACAGCGAGCGAAGCGAGAGGCAGCACCGTCCCTGCTATACGAAAGCCCCATCCAGCCCTGTGCCACCCGGGGGGTTCCAGGGTGCTGAGATGGCTGACGTTTTGCTCCGCTCTCGACGGTCACCGCGCAATGCAAGAACAGGCCAAAAACTGGCCAAAACGGCCCAAAAACGGGCCAAAACTGGCCATTTTTGGCTGCGCGAGCGAGCGGCGAGCGGCGGACAGCGAGCGAAGCGAGAGGCAGCACCGTCCCTGCTATACGAAAGCCCCATCCAGCCCTGTGCCACCCGGGGGGTTCCAGGGTGCTGAGATGGCTGACGTTTTGCTCCGCTCTCGACGGTCACCGCGCAATGCAAGAACAGGCCAAAAACTGGCCAAAACGGCCCAAAAACGGGCCAAAACTGGCCATTTTTGGCTGCACGAGCGAGCGGCGAGCGGCGGACAGCGAGCGAAGCGAGAGGCAGCACCGTCCCTGCTATACGAAAGCCCCATCCAGCCCTGTGCCACCCGGGGGGTTCCAGGGTGCTGAGATGGCTGACGTTTTGCTCCGCTCTCGACGGTCACCGCGCAATGCAAGAACAGGCCAAAAACTGGCCAAAACGGCCCAAAAACGGGCCAAAACTGGCCATTTTTGGCTGCACGAGCGAGCGGCGAGCGGCGGACAGCGAGCGAAGCGAGAGGCAGCACCGTCCCTGCTATACGAAAGCCCCATCCAGCCCTGTGCCACCCGGGGGGTTCCAGGGTGCTGAGATGGCTGACGTTTTGCTCCGCTCTCGACGGTCACCGCGCAATGCAAGAACAGGCCAAAAACTGGCCAAAACGGCCCAAAAACGGGCCAAAACTGGCCATTTTTGGCTGCACGAGCGAGCGGCGAGCGGCGGACAGCGAGCGAAGCGAGAGGCAGCACCGTCCCTGCTATACGAAAGCCCCATCCAGCCCTGTGCCACCCGGGGGGTTCCAGGGTGCTGAGATGGCTGACGTTTTGCTCCGCTCTCGACGGTCACCGCGCAATGCAAGAACAGGCCAAAAACTGGCCAAAACGGCCCAAAAACGGGCCAAAACTGGCCATTTTTGGCTGCGCGAGCGAGCGGCGAGCGGCGGACAGCGAGCGAAGCGAGAGGCAGCACCGTCCCTGCTATACGAAAGCCCCATCCAGCCCTGTGCCACCCGGGGGGTTCCAGGGTGCTGAGATGGCTGACGTTTTGCTCCGCTCTCGACGGTCACCGCGCAATGCAAGAACAGGCCAAAAACTGGCCAAAACGGCCCAAAAACGGGCCAAAACTGGCCATTTTTGGCTGCACGAGCGAGCGGCGAGCGGCGGACAGCGAGCGAAGCGAGAGGCAGCACCGTCCCTGCTATACGAAAGCCCCATCCAGCCCTGTGCCACCCGGGGGGTTCCAGGGTGCTGAGATGGCTGACGTTTTGCTCCGCTCTCGACGGTCACCGCGCAATGCAAGAACAGGCCAAAAACTGGCCAAAACGGCCCAAAAACGGGCCAAAACTGGCCATTTTTGGCTGCACGAGCGAGCGGCGAGCGGCGGACAGCGAGCGAAGCGAGAGGCAGCACCGTCCCTGCTATACGAAAGCCCCATCCAGCCCTGTGCCACCCGGGGGGTTCCAGGGTGCTGAGATGGCTGACGTTTTGCTCCGCTCTCGACGGTCACCGCGCAATGCAAGAACAGGCCAAAAACTGGCCAAAACGGCCCAAAAACGGGCCAAAACTGGCCATTTTTGGCTGCACGAGCGAGCGGCGAGCGGCGGACAGCGAGCGAAGCGAGAGGCAGCACCGTCCCTGCTATACGAAAGCCCCATCCAGCCCTGTGCCACCCGGGGGGTTCCAGGGTGCTGAGATGGCTGACGTTTTGCTCCGCTCTCGACGGTCACCGCGCAATGCAAGAACAGGCCAAAAACTGGCCAAAACGGCCCAAAAACGGGCCAAAACTGGCCATTTTTGGCTGCGCGAGCGAGCGGCGAGCGGCGGACAGCGAGCGAAGCGAGAGGCAGCACCGTCCCTGCTATACGAAAGCCCCATCCAGCCCTGTGCCACCCGGGGGGTTCCAGGGTGCTGAGATGGCTGACGTTTTGCTCCGCTCTCGACGGTCACCGCGCAATGCAAGAACAGGCCAAAAACTGGCCAAAACGGCCCAAAAACGGGCCAAAACTGGCCATTTTTGGCTGCACGAGCGAGCGGCGAGCGGCGGACAGCGAGCGAAGCGAGAGGCAGCACCGTCCCTGCTATACGAAAGCCCCATCCAGCCCTGTGCCACCCGGGGGGTTCCAGGGTGCTGAGATGGCTGACGTTTTGCTCCGCTCTCGACGGTCACCGCGCAATGCAAGAACAGGCCAAAAACTGGCCAAAACGGCCCAAAAACGGGCCAAAACTGGCCATTTTTGGCTGCACGAGCGAGCGGCGAGCGGCGGACAGCGAGCGAAGCGAGAGGCAGCACCGTCCCTGCTATACGAAAGCCCCATCCA